>NC_071285.1:5248245-5421353 GCF_943735745.2 Anopheles bellator | reverse complement strand
TCCGTAACGCGCAGCCCACAGTTCCAGCCTTTCTGGGAAGAAGAAATATGCTAACCGACCGTCGGAGACCGGGCGCAGCTTCTTCTGGGTAACGGTTTGGTTGTGCGCGACACGCAAGGAATAAATTAAACGAGTTTATTATTAACTGTCACCATCCGGCACGGCACGGCGAGCAGGACGATACCGGACGATGCAGTTTGTTGCACCGAACGAACGCAGCTTCCGTGTCGTCGCTCGCTACATAGTTAGGACGAGCGTCCGTCTTACCATGCCCGCTCACTGCCCTAATGCTGTAAGAGGCCTTTGCTGGCCGAAAGGGGGGGACCTGTGGATAATTGAAATAATAATTGCATTTTCTACAAAATCCACTCGACACCGGTATGGAGTTCACACTTAATTTTTGACCGTTTTTATTAACTCCACTGTCAAGAGCCTTTACCACGAGGATCACATTTGGCAATGCGAATCCTTCGTTTGGTGAGTAATTTTCAAATATTTAACGTTTTTCGTATTTTCCATTTTGCATTATCTACTTCGAATCTCATTTATGTTTTCTTTTTCCCTTTTAATCATAAGTCTATTCCGGTAGATGGCTAACTAATCTTGAGGCTCGCTTTTAATACCCTTTTAGCTTCCTTTTCGCCATTTCTGCATCGACCCGTACCTGAACGGTGGACACATTCAATTACACTCTTAAGCTATCCATTGTGAGCCGGAACGATCCGCTCAACACTAAGCCACACTGCGGCTAGGGGTTCGCTCCACTGTGGGCCATAAAGCTCCTATCGCAAAACGACCACAAGAAACATGGCCCCGAGAGCTCCGAGAATGAGTCACCCGATAAGCATAAAACCCCCGTGGTGGCCGCAACATCGAACAAGGAAAAACCAGGAGCTATATCCCGGTGAAAGTTATGGACCCGTGCGCGTGCCTTAGGCACCATCGGCCTCCGGCACGCCCTCCGAAGCCGCCAAAGGTGGGTGAACCGACCGACACACCGGTCCAGAGGTTCAGGCTAATCGAATCCGGTGCCTCTTTGGCGTAGTAATTGACTTCAATTAAGATACAATTGCACTTTACGACCGTGCACTCTGCACCGGCTCGCTTGCGGCTGATGGGTGATAAGACCCCGAAGCGAGCCCTCAACCCAGAGACCCCCCGAGGGGAAGAGACGGTCTTAAGACGGACACCAAAGCGCACTGTTTGTGTTTAGATAGCACATGCAAATAAGAGCGCGCATCAAGTGGGTGGCCACCCTCAAGAACACCCTCATAATAGCCAACTACCGGCTACCAGCGAGCGTCTGAAGAGCAAATAATAAAAGGTTATTTACGGCAAACAATAATAAAATTACACTCCAGGGTGTCCACAATGTAAATAGAAGCAAAACTGCGAAAAGCAAACACGCTAAAGAGCAAAGAAGACTAGTTAAAGCAGAAGAAATGATAAATTAAAGATAGAAAAAAGGTGGGAAGCATACTTTAATCAAGCATTACAGAAAATCAGTCAATTCTAACTAAAATGTAAAACGCAAACCTAAAATACATAATCACAAAAGTATAAAAATATTAAAACTGCTTTGAACTGTCGAAACGATAAAAACCCGAAAAGATGACAAACAAGACATATAAAACCGAAACAAAACGATACGCGCCTTCCGCATTAGTAATGCGCTTTTACAAATAGACAACGAACAACCCATTCGCTGGCCACCACGCGGACATGCGTCATGCGCCTTTGCCTTGGTCCGTCCTTGTCGTCGTCATGTTGTGCCGTGGATTGAGATGTCGATTTGCGTTTCCACCGATTTACCGTAACTGGCGCGTCTCCGCAGTTACCAGTTTGCAGCGTAGTGGAACGTTGCTTTCGTGACACACGAGAGCGTGTAAAAATGCATGTCGGAACGGCCGTCGAAAACCTCCAAGCATATCTAACATCTCACAGTCCAGACGAGTCGTTCTTGACTTTTACAAGCCATTCTCTGTAGAGTCGCGGACTCACGGCAGCATGACGGTCACTCCTTCTTGTGTGCCCCGTCGTTGCCGTGTCTAATTTCAATTTAAATTCAATCACGAGTCGTGTGCCCGGTGTTCCGGTGTTTTGTTCCCTTTTGCGAGGGGTTCTCGGAGTCGGACTCGTCTCGACTCGTTGGATTGCGATGAATTGCAGTGTGACCCTGGGAGAGGATCGCCGAGTATGAGCTGCAGAGGGCTTTCTAGGAGTACTGGTTAGCCAAATTACACACGCGTTACATCAGCACGCACTAGGACGCCAGGCCGCGCAAAATGCTGCGCATCCCACGCCAAACAAGCCGTTATCTGTGCCGTACTAATTGAGGACGTCTTTCCGGCTCGCCTCTGGCTAATCCTAGAGACGTATAAATATGTTGCCGGCGCTAAATAGTCGCACCAGCGGACCCCGGGCGGTCAGTTTTAGTCCAGTGCTAAGCGTGTAGTGTGCTAGGAACTATCTACAGAGACCAGAGTTCGAGATGGCAAGTGCGATGAGGTGCGTGCAAAGAAAATCCGTCCCTTCCGGAAAGTCCCTAAAACGGAATGTCTTCTTCCAGTCTGTCGCTGATGTTGCTGTTGGCGGTGCTGGACCTCGTTGCCGGTGGTCGTAAGCTGGAATGCAGCGAGCACCGGGAGCTGGAGTGCGAGATCTCCAACTTCACGATCGTCGAGTCGATGGATTTGTCCGAGTACGAGTTCCCGGACCATCCGCACCTGGCGATCGGGACGTACCCGCTGTCGGACGACTCGACGTACGTGGTGACGATCACGAAGGAGCTGGCCGATCTACTGCAGACCACCGAGAAGCTGGAGATCCAGAACGTCTCGCTGCAGACGATGGTCCTGTGGAGCAATCTGCGTACGCTTGATGCGTCCCACAACAGCTTCTACGATCTGGTGGTCGAACCGGGCCACCACTACCAGCTACGCGAGCTGAACCTTAGCTTCAATCGCTTCCAGTCGATCGACTTCATCCAGGCGTTGCCCGCGCTCCGGACGCTCGATCTACGGCACAACTACCTGGAGACGGTCGATATGTCACTGTTCCACATGGCCACCGACCTGTGGAAGCTGAACCTGGCCAGTAATCGTATCCAGACCATCACGACCGATGGGTCACTCCATCTGCCGCGCCTATCTACGCTGCTCCTGAACGACAATCTGCTGGCCGTGCTGGACGGGAGCGAGTGGCGCTTCAGCATGCTGCAGGAGCTGAACCTGGCCCGGAACCGACTGCGGTACCTGAGCATGTGCGAGGTGAACCACTCGTTCCCGCACCTCCAGACGCTCTACATGGACGAGAACCGTTGGGAGTGTGGCCACCTGAACTCCACCGTTCGCCAGCTCCACCAGCTCGCCATCAAACCGATGGCGTACTACGACGTGGACGACGAAGAGCGCTGCGGTAGCACCGTGGAGGGCATCTGCTGCTACTAGGCCGAAGGCCGAAGACCGGCCAATCGCACTTTCAATTTGTGTACCAACCACCCCTAACCCACTGTGGCCCTATCAATAAAAGGGAACGAGCTAGTCGCGCTTTGTGCTGGCCGGCTGTAACCCTCCAGAACCAAGGTACCGAAGCATGATTAATAACCCACAGAACCGTCACTCACTGTGTGTGGGGCACACGACTTTGGAGCGCGGTTATCAAGATTCCAAAAGTGCCTCCGATCCTATCGACCGTCTTTGTGCCTTTGGCCGTCTTTAAGAAGTTCTCGTGGGGTGGCTTGCGGGCCCTCCGTCCCGGTATCGATGATCTTTCGCCCTCGGCCTATGATGCAGCGTGTTTTGTTTTAATGTCACGGTGCAGAGTAAGGTGCAGCAACGAGGGCTCGATTGAGGCAGCCCGTGGGTGACCTTCCCCGGAGTCGTGAAACATGAAAATGCAATTTGCCCACCACGCGCAGTAACCCCGCTGTGGCGCAAGGAACCAATTGAAGGCACGCAAATCGAATGCAAGGCGCTATTTTTTATCGGGAAGATCACCCGACGACGGACAGCCGGTCCCGACAAACTAATTCCGTTCTGCGGTCAAATTCTGTTTGGAGCCCTGCCTTAAAAGATCTGGACCGATTAGAGGATACAACGAATAACCTTGAGGGTCCCCCAGCAAGTTCCTACTCTCTTGTGGAAGTAGTTCTTTTACACGTCATCGACAGTCTTAACTGCAGACTACAAAAACAACACATAAAAAGACACAAAAGCCAGCCCGAATGACGTGACGGCTATTTTTGGCCAAACAAAAACTTCGGCAACCGTCGCTTGAAAGTGAAACTTCGAGCCGCAGATGAAGAAACGTGTGAGAAACGAAATATAAATTCTTGGTCCGCGCCGCCGCCGCCGCCGCTGGATGGAATTCGTCCGTGACCACATTTATGTGGAGATGATGCTACCAAGACACCACGGGGAATGGATCAGGCCCACAGCGGTCATTCTGACAGCTCCAAAGCGTGGCACCAAACGAGAACCATTCGCACGTGGAGCTCCACAGCCGCCGTTTTTAGACAGATTTCGGTGTCGGTTCTTTCTTTTCTTGCACGCCAAATGATGAGTCTAGCACTCCCAGCACGAGGCGACGACGAGAATGTATGCAAATGCGATCGATCGCCCATAAATGGCGCCGCAGTCCGCAAGAAGAATTGGCGTGGCCCGTACGTGTGGATTGCAGATTTTGATTTATTTTTAACTTTATGCAGCAGTTCCCTTGAGTTCTCGAGTTTTCTTGAGGCAGCTTTTCCGCAGGAGTTCTGAAGTGTGTAACAAAAATAACCGACAAACGCATGCGCCCGCGGGCTTAGAAATGATTCCTAAACGATTCGAATCTTTTTAGGAACACCCTGTGCTCGTGTGTCATACGAAAGTCCGATATGCTCGGGTTTGGAGCGACAAAACGGAGAGCACGAATTAAAAGCAACAAATGGGTGCGATATTTTACAACCCACAAACCACCTGAAACTTACTAACCGTTAGTCTGTGGCAGCTGTTAATGGGAGGTGATTAATAATGCACTTTCTTCTTTTTTTGAAATCCGAAACTCAATCTGGCGCTTCTCTAGCGCCAAATTCCAGGAACCTAGTAACGTTTTCGAAAACGCCATAGACCACTACTTCTACTCTAGTGCTGAAAACATTCCTTGGCACACCTGCAAAAGACGCCCTCTCTCAACGCCCAACGCGCTATCGACCGGCCAGAAAAGCTTATCCACCCATGTAATTGCCAATTTATGGTAAACCAACCACCTCTGTCTGTCTCCGCGTGTTTATAGCACCGTCACAGGCACGCACGCACAAATGGTCACAAAGCGGTAGCGGTCACCAGGTGCGCTGTGGACCGCCGAGAAAGCCTCCTTCACGGTCGCACCCCCCCCGTTAATGATCTGCAAATTATAGGATCCCAGCCAAAAACCGCAACCGGCAACGGGTCCACCAGAGTCGCTAGCAGACGCGAAACGGCAGCTGGCCGCTGGTCCGTTGGGGACCTCTTACCCACTGGGGTTGTCCCGCATTATCTGAAACCGCTCCGGAGGGTGCGGCTTTCG
Organism: Anopheles bellator; assembly: GCF_943735745.2. Lineage (NCBI taxonomy): Eukaryota > Metazoa > Arthropoda > Insecta > Diptera > Culicidae > Anopheles > Anopheles bellator. The sequence continues at coordinate 5,415,803 of NC_071285.1, read as the reverse complement.
GTGGCCAAACATTAATGAGTCAGAGCGTAGCAAAACCCCTTTTTCGGGTTTGCTGGCGTCGCCGTGGGGGTCTTCTGTGGTCTGTCTTTGTTTGCTCGGTACCAGGCGGCTTGCCTTGTGTAGGCGTCGGTCGCTTAGGACTATTGTTGATACGTTTGGAACGAGCACTCAATTTTACATTCAACACGAAGAGTAATTAAAAACGAATTAAAGAATTGTTAAGGAAGCATAACAAACATAAAAGAAGGAAAGAAAAATGAAACATAAACGAAACATTACATAGAAGAAAAAAGAAAGAGAAAGTTAACAATAAAATAATGTATTAAGATGAAATCGATCAAAGTTGATCAAGTAATAAACACGTGTATAATAAAACATGTAATTAAAAATTAAAAATCACAAATTTAAAAAACAACTCATAAAAATCAAAGCCACAATAAAATTGTATCAAAATCGAACCTTTCACTGAAACAAACAAGAAAACGGAACGTGAGAAATTCGCATTTAAAACAATTTCGCGCCATTAATCAAGTAAAAAAAGGCACAAACCTGCCCAAATCAATCTTCAACAGAGCTCCAGAGGACATCAAAACCAACCGACCAACCGACCAACCCCAAAAACAAACAAAAAAAAACAAGGGTTAATACAAATCCAACCGATTAATGCCACGGCGGCGAACTCAACACATCAGCTGCTACGAGCGCAACACTGTTGCCGCCAGCCAGCCGGCCAGTGCAAGCAGCAATCAAGCCAACAGAAAATGCTTGGCCTAATTGACGACCGCGGCAATATCTGCGGACCGTCAACTGTTTCCTTTCGCGCCGAAGGAGCACGCGGCGGAAGACCGAGACGTTGAGGGCTGAGGCATTAACCAACCCAATGTGCATCAATCCTCCAGACTCCGGAGGTCACGACGGAGCTCAACTCTACGATGTGCTCGGCCACTCACTCACTCGCCCCGGAGACCTGATTCGCCGGTTCGCCGGCGACCACAAAAAATCGGTCTTACGTAACCCCAACCGATCTGCGATGGTGTTCCATTAAGCTCCGCACCGCTCTCCGCCCTCGTCCACCCCGGGCACAGGCAGGCAGGGCATTCCTCCAGCGGGCAACATAAACAAATCCGAGGCACCTATAATTCATCCATCTATATTTTTGTTTCACCCCCCAAAAAGTGTTTCTCCTTCTTCGGACCAGCTGGGAATGCCGTAAAACCATAAACTACAGCGCAACGCGCAATCAAGGTACCTCCTCTTACCAGCGGGGGAACCTCCCCGTCACACTACGGAACATGCTTCGTGCCCGCGCGAAGGGGTTTTTGCGATAAGATTACCGATTTCGAATGCCTCCGGATTTCGGCGGTTGCACACGTGCGTCGTCGTGTGCGTTGCGCGTTGTGCGATCGACCGAGCGAGACGTTCAGTCGCCAGTCGATCGCCCTTCTCCGAGGGCAACATATCACTTATGCTCACACCGCGGTGGCCCGAAGCAAATAGAAAACTACAAACAACGGGGACCCGGCACGGAGAACCTGTGGTTGCGTGTGAAAGGACAACCTTTAGCATGATTTACGATTTTTACCAGTCGACTCTTGAGTCGTCTATGTGACCTCCCCTCGACGAGTGGCACACAATGGTTGTGGTTTCGAGAATGCGAAATAAAACCAATATTTTGGTATCCCCCCAGTGGCGGCACAAACCAAGTGGATGATGATGGGTCGTCGCCGCTGTGAGCCGTTCTCGAAATACCCCTCAGACCTCAGAAAGTACCTCAGCTTCACGTGTGCATCATGGGGTTAGGGCAAAATTTTAGAGAACCGAACCCTTTAAAGAAACCGCCAGCGGAACTTAACTGCGATGCCGAAGCACGTGGCCGTTATGTTAACTTCAAATCCGCCAGATGGCAGCACGAGAGCACGGACTGCTGAGAATGTGTTTGGCTCAGAACGAAAACTTCTCCGTTGCATTATCTCGGCCTACTCTTTGAGACATTAAAACTTTGGGCACTTCTCTTATGAAAACTTAGTACAACAACGTTTTAGTACAATAAGTTAGTCTACAATCAACGGTGTAACATGTCGGGCAATAAGTTACGCAATAAACATATAATTGTCCAGCATGTCATCAAACACACATTTGATTCTCTGATTTTGATATTCTCTTTGTTCTGATCTGATCAATCCAAAAAAGTCCGTTTGATGGCAGTTTGCGTAGTTTTCAAATAGTATAGAATTGTGGCCGACAGATGATTCAAGTCGATTCAAGTATCGATCAAACTCTTCAAAGATTTGTCACGCCAGCTTTAGTTCCAGAGCTGTTTCAAGATTACAAAACAAATATGGCAGACAAATACGACTTGAAAAAGGCTCTGAGGTGAGGAATAATTTTTTCGCCAACGTTTGTGTTAGCGAACACTAAAATACGAACGATTATTGATAGTTTTAGGTAGGACAATATTGTATATCTATTGTTTGATGAGCGCATGTAAATCATTAAATTAATTCTTTGCTTTTAATGACCCCTTTCTGATACGTTTTCTCAAACATAGGGAATTCTTTAGAAAGAAGCTGCATATATAATATCGATCCCAAATGAAAATCTCAATTGAAAATCTCAACCTCAGTTGATCCAAAATTGGTAATTGAATTTTAGAATCAATTATTCTTTGAACTTTCGTCTGGTTTTTTTTGGAGAAACCAGACAAAACTTTCCGATTGCCTTAATAGCCACAATAGGTAGTGGGGTTCCGACCACTTACAACATCAACGGTTGCACAGGTTGCGTTTTAAAATGCCAAACCCAGCCAGAAGAACAAACATTCCGTTCCCCACCATCGTCCAATATGTAAGCACCATCCTTTAGCCAAACCAACCCCGGCAATTGCTGAAGCAATGCATTTTAAAGTTAGTAATTGAGTTTTCGCTCCACAGTGCCACAGTGCACCAAAAACGAAGTGGGTTTTGGTACCTTCGTACTGTTTGGGGGCCGGGCAACGGAATTTATGATTCTCGGTTGCCCAACTCAGACACCTTCGGCGTTTGAAAATTTACCGTCTGCAATGGAAGCAGAGCACGTTTACTTGGCTGCAGTAGCCCCAACCTCTAGGATACGGTCGGGCCACATGACACGTGCACTTTCCCGGGCGCTGCTGCCAACATAAGAGAGAGAAACCGCCGTCGTCGCCACCGCCGAACGGCCGACGAATGCAGAATATATGAGATTTCCCATCTGCTTCCAACGGCGTCATGCTGGCGCTCTTTCACCCAGTATTTGTCTTCCCTGTCATGGCGTAGAAGGGTTGGGCCTCCCATTTATGAACCTCCTGGGCTCGGTTGGCCTCACGTTGATTTCTAATCATGCTTCCGACGACTGTCGTACTCGGTGTCGCCGGGTCGGATTGCACAAAGGTGCAATCCTCCCATCAGGTGACAGACCAGGTCAGGTCAGGTCATTTCCTGCTCCCGTGTGTGGTGTGTCTTATGAAAAATGCACAACCGCACACTCGGTAACAGTAACGTGACCTGACGTGGGCCTCACCAGGATCAGACTCAGACCGTGTTGACCCAGATCGTCCGGGGGCTTTGGTTTATCTAACACCGAGCGGACGTACAGTTGATGGGCCAGTGGAACTATGTGTGAGGACCCTTCATTAAGCAGACATCCGAGGCAATCAATGATGGCGAACGAATAGCAAACGAAACACGCAGACCATTAACGGGGAAAGGTCTTAAGGTTCTTCCCATAAATCGCACCCGCAGCGTATCTCACTCCGCTCGGCGCACACCATATTTTTATTGTGCAGCCAAAACGTACAAAAAACGATTCCCCACAAAAGTTCTGTGGTCAAAGTTTCTGAAGTTTAATGTGAAAAGTTTCACGTCTGCGGTTTCGTGAGCGAGCGAACCTTCGGAACCCTTGTTAGGCCAACATAAATCTAGACACATGTTGTACCGGCCCAGTAGTCCGAAAAGGACTCCCGGACCACGGGACTCCCGGGCTGTCCAGAGTTGGTGGCCACTCGTTTCGTTCAATTTTATGCATTTGCTTTCGAGCATAGTTTTAATGCTCGCCGCACGTTTCTTTTCGGGCTGTATTCATTACAGCACAGACCAGGCAACAGAGCACGGAGACTAGCACCAAAACGGTGGCCAAATTCGAAAGTAAACAAACACAGCCCAACAACATCTGGGAACCCGAATTAACCAATTAACGCCCGGCTCAGCTCCAGCTTCTTGCGCGCGGCGTGTCTTGGGCCATCTTGAACCAAACCCATAGGGTCACCATAACCATGTTGCACACAGACGGCCCTCTCTCCTGGGATTGAGCCGTCGTCCAACCCAAAAAACGTAGTACAGAAGGGAGCCACACAGAACAACATCGATGCACGGTTACGCTCGGCGAATGATTTATGCGATCTGCTGGTGGGTCTTCAGCACCAACGGGAATTCGAGTGAACGCGAGATTGGAATTCGGTAACGGTCGGCGATTATGCAATCCGGGATAGATGTTTTCTTTGTGCACGACCCATGAAGGCTTGAAAGAAAAACCTGCCCAAGATGATCCCACAAAGGAAACCGAAATCGAAAGACAACCAGCAGTCTGGATCGTTTGAGAGACCGAAAAATTTATCCCGAAGGAGTTCAGCCTTTTCGGGGGCATATTCAAGAATATCTTCAATCGATTGCATTGATAAAACGATCCTATTTGATAGGTTCATTTTGCTTTCGGTGATCACCGGTCTGATCTAATTGTTAGACCAATTCGGGGTGAAATTGCTATACATTTTAAGCAATATTTGTTGCCGTCAGGAAAACAGCAATTCATTGAAATACTCATTCAAAATTCATTAAATCATCGTAATTTAAAACATGAAGGTTGAAGACTATTTCTCCAAATCACCAACCAGCTCGAGGCGGAGCGGCAATCCATTATCTCGCAACGCGCCCGTCTAAAGACAAAGAACGCAACAATCTTGAAGATTTCGGAGCAACACCAGCACGGCCGCGGGCACAGTTTGGGGGTCTTTTGGGATGCTGCCTCGGGGAGTGGATTAAAAATAGCACCGCAGTGAATCACACGGTCCCGTAGTAAGCGAGGCCGCGAAACCTTCCCGGAAGACGCTCATAATCGATCGTGCTGCTGTTGCTGATGACGACGATCGCCGATCGTTGCAACGCCCAACTGCAAGGCTGATGCTGCTGCGTCCATTTCAAACATCGCCCTCCCAGAACTGTCTCTCTCTCCGGCTCGCGTTCGTTGGAAAGATTCCTTCTCAAACTCTGGATCGTTCCCGAGTTATTAATAGCATTCCCGAGAGAGAGAGCAAACGATGTTTATCGCACGCCTCAGCCGCCCCCCAACTGGCCAATGTTGCGTGGGATAATCACCGACATCCTCCTGCACCAGTCCACAGGGTACATTTTCAGATTAGACACTCGTAAAGTGTCTAAGCTGGGCGGCATAGCACAACACTACTAACCCCAATTTCCCACCGCGGGCCCAACCTGCCCTGGTGTGAAACCAGTCCACGGCTGGTGCATGTTTATGACCCCAGCGCACCCACCACCCAAGCAAGCAAGCAAATGCCGAAGGATTGAACCACTTTTTGGGGCCAACGAGCTCGATTCCTCGATTGAAGCCGTCGAATCGGTTCGACGGCGGCTGTCGAACGTCGTCAATCAGACACTGGTGAATTTGGTAAAAAAAACTGGGACCTAGGAATTTGGCACACACTCTACAAAAGGTTACCACACCCGAAACAGTAATCTTGAAATTCGGGTTTTACAAGCTTCTGGTTTGGTTCATAAGTTAAATCTAAATATTAAATTGCAATGCTTCGCTTGGGTATCCGCTTCGAGCTACCCCTTTTTCTTGAAGGTCGCGATCATCAAGATCTGTTTATTTTACACAAAAACATAAGATAAGAACGAAATAGTTCTTTCAAAAGCCGGATACACTCTCTGGCCATGTGGTAGATAAAAAAGGTTTTGTTAAGTATCGTGCATTTCGTCATCAAACTCTACCATATGGTCGAACGGGAGAACCCTAACTGACCCTTTTTTCTTTGGGCTTCATCGTATCGCGTATCGCGCATCTCGAATCCGAATTCTTTCCGGCGCGACATTAAAACGCCCAGACGCCCCACACACGACAAACATCTGGCCGGACCCATTTGTTTGACAGATAATATATCTCTCGTCTTGGGTTTCGCATCTCCCGGGACTCGACGGGAATTTCAAACTTGCCAAACATTCGAATGTTTAATCAGACCGATTTGTCTCGCCACAACGGACGCCCGGCGCAGTTAAGAATCTCCCCGAAATGGCTTTAAACAAACTAATCTCACAATAAACAAACATCAGACTCCGGTGCGATCGCGTTCCGTAAATCGAACACACACCTCACGATACACCATTTATCATCGGGTTATGAGCCACCCAACCTTACACGACGAAACGTCTCTGCCCCGGGGAGGTCATGAAGTGCGCTTCAAGTGGCTCAAGGACCTCCTAAATAACGACAAACCACCGCGCCAGGACGGAGCGAAAATATTGTCAGAATTGGGATTCGGCCCAGCGGATGCACAACAGGCGCATCCTTGAGTGCTTGTCTCGTTGCACCGCGCCTTTCTGTTTATTTGTCTTATTACAGACGGTCAAATGCCGAGAGTCGTGGTCCGGCCGCCACTCGACTCCTGTATAAATTATGGAACCGATCCGAAATTGAGCAGAGAACACCAGTTTTCAATTCCCCAGCAAGGTTCGCTCTCTCTCTCTCTCTCTCTGTCTGAGAAGGGACTCACGATTAAAATTCAACTCCAAAACATGAAATTGCAATATTTGGGCTCTTTGGCCAAACAATGCCTCGCGGCACGATGCACAAATAATGCAGTAGCCAACGCTGGACGCGGGTAAAAAGGAACACGGACGAACGCTGCATGTTTTATGCAAACGGCCACAAGACTTCATTTCCGTCCGGCAAGCGCATCGCAAAATTATGAAAATAAAGCCATTCCGGAGGTCGAGAGTCTCGAGTCTCGAGTCTCGAGGCGCAGGCGGCTAGCATCGCTCTTCGGTACACTTTCGGAGGTTATTTGAATTATTTTTTGATAAACCATTCTCTGGTTGGCCAATCTCTCTCTCCCTCTATTTGGGCTCTTTCTACCGCCAAACGATGATATTTTCTTCTTGAAGTGAAAACAATTTGATGACCTCATCCATCTTCCTTATTCGATATTTTAGGGTGCAATCTTCAAAACATTAAACGGAAGCCAAGAATAGTTTAGCTTCAACCGTCGATCGATCGGCGGGGAGTTCAATGCTACCGGTTTCGGCTTTTCCGGTTCAACCTAAAACTCCACTACATTGTAACCAGCACCCATCGAAAGGAGCGGAAATCGGCGATCGAAAGATGAAAAAGAAAATAAGCGAGAAATAAAAAGCTCAACCGATTAAAACGATGCGCGCAGCAAACTAAATTTGCAACCATCATCGCCACCGCCGCCGACATCCACCTTCAAGCCGGCCGGTGTTAGGTCACCGCGCAGCAGCGCATTCGGCAAATCACGCACGGAAGCGGGGTTTATTAAACGAAACGAAAAAACTCCAATCGGGGAGATCCCATGAACCCCACAAACCGGGATGCAATCGAAAAGATACCAATTAAAGTGATCAGCCAGATCAGAAAGAGGAAGCGATCATCTTAAAAGCATCGCCCGCGCTATACGCAATCGATAGAGGTGTCCTATGGTGTCCGAGGAGCAGCAGCATAAAGCTAAACATAAACAGGATGCGCAAAGCATAAACAATTTTCTGGTTCGTTTCCAAAACGATCGCCACCCGATGGACTCGTGCGTCGATAGGATTCGGTGGCAGACTGTCAAAACTGTCGATCCGATTCATTTCTAACTCAAATAAACGATCGTTCTTTGTCGAATTACACACGACACGTGAGGTCCGACGACACCTAAAATCAAGCAAATCGGATCTCACATTTGATCGACGGCAAATGTAAACCTGCTGTCAGGTCCCGGTGGACCCGTCTGTTTGATGGTCGATAGAATCGCGTTAATTTGACAGAAAATACGGATAATGAAATATAAATTCGATATACTTATCACAGGAACCCCTCTTTTATGCGAAACAATAACGAATGTCCTTACCTAAAACAGGGAGATAGAACATAAATTAGAATCTTTATACCAACTTCCTGAAAAAAAGGATTGACAAAAATGGAAAGATAAACTCCGAATCATGGCATAATTCGTCACGCAAAAAACCGCTGTGCCTCTTCGCACAGACCGTCCACCCTTGGTACTTACGTGGTGTCCAGGTACTGGAAGTACTGGTAGACCGGCTTCCGGAACAGAAATCCTTCCGCTTTCTCCACCATCATAATACGCTCTCATAGAACTAGGCGGCGACGGGTTTTTGGGGACAACTTCGGCGGGTCCGGGAACAACCCCTGACTAACTGGAACTAACTGGATCGCTGTGGCTCGATGCACAATTCGGTACGGTTCGATCGTCAAATCACCGCACTTCCGGTACGACGGTCGGTTGACCGTAAATTCTTGCGTTTTAACTTTCTCGACTCTCGCCACTAGCCGCCGGCAGGACGAACTTCGGTTGCTCTTTTAATGCCTCCGGCGTAAATCATTGGGTCTCTTCACCACCATCTACCCAAAGAGGGTTGGCACTCACAAGGGTGTTGTCGTCGTAAAATTATGCTTCTCAAAATGCTTTCTAAATCGCAGGAGACGGAGCAGCCGGTTTCCGGATCCGAGTGATGTATGCAACGGAAAAGAACACTTTTCACTCCGCTTGTGGTTTCTCAAAAACGCCGACGTCAAAACTATCATTCGATTCTCGTCTAGCCTACAGGTTCGTTCGTTCGTTCGAATTTACTTTTTGGTCGATGTTATCACAGTTGTAACGGGCGGGCGAAACTATTCCGGCCACCAGTCTGGGTAAGGCACGAACAACAACAAGCGTTAAGAAATGATGATTTGACACTACAATCGAATCGGCCACGGGGAGCCAACTAGATTCTTTAGGTACTCGAGCTGAAATGTAAAGAATGTTCTTCTAATTTCTATATTAAAATCGTACCGTGGCAGCCATTCGTTTATAATCCTCGACCGTGCTGAGTCACTATTTCTGGTGGAGAAGCAAAGGTTACTGCGACCTTGCTGGTGGCTCGTTCGCTTTGCACATCACTCAAAGGTTGCTGAGATGCTCTCCATACGATCTCGATTGTCAACCAATTATTTTGAAATACAATCCAAACAGTGTTCGAATAAGATATTGTTTCTTTAGCAGAAACCACGATTTGGTCGATTCGGTAAATTCAAAGTATTCTGGGCCCGAGAGGGAGATGACAAAACCCATTTTCTATTCCCGTTGACAGGTGGCAACCCCATGCTGCGCTGTCAGTTCCAATATCAACGCCACCAACAGCCTCAAGAGAGACAGAGAGCGAGAGGACCACACTTTCCCGATGACTCACGGATGTGCTGCTGCCAGAGAGTGAAGCCGTACAGAGAGTATGGAAGGAAAATTTATTTACGGCCACAGGCCGAAGCACTTTCTACGCCATCGGGAAGAAAACGTCACCGGTCCGGGCCTATTGCACCCCGACAAGAAACCAAAGACGGGCTCTCGTCGGAATGCAGCCAAAAGAGACAAAGAAGAGCAAATGCTGGTCCCGATCTTCGTCCGTCTTCCTTGATGATCGTTGTTCAAGGACCCAGGAACAGCATAAACCAGCTGATAACTCTAAAGAAGATATGTTTTGCCGGGAACGACTATTACGCCCGGGACCCGGTAGTAAACACGCGCCAAACAGTGATCGGGAAGCTACAGAACCCTACCACAACCATTTGGATAAGAATGTTGGCGGATCGTGCTCAGTGTGGCCAACCGCATATCGAAAACACATGTTTTTCTCCGGGCGCCTGGATTCTTTCTACTCTATCGAGGCTCTTGGAGGAATAAAAAAAAAAGAAACATTTGGGCAATAGTACCACCGGATCGGGTTACACACAGATTTGGGTGAGTTTAGCGAAATATTTACATTATCCTTTTCTGGGACATTACATATTTAAAATATTTACATTTACAACCGCTCTCAACGTGGGTCAAGTTTAACCTAGCGAACCCAGGAAGGTTAGTTGCTCGATGTCCACTTGTAGTTCCCAACCCCGAAGGACGAATGAGTCCAGGAAATGGTGACTTCATTTACGAACCAACCCATCAACATTATGTTCCACAACAAGATCGATGCTGTTGATGTATTTCGCCCCTTGCTGGGTTCTGCTTCCGCCTTTGGGACCGAAACAATCGCCAACAGTTGTTTATCGTTTACAACAGCGTCGAATAATAATGATAATGGCGAAAAAATCCACATCCTTTTACAGCAAACTCTATTAGATGGTTCAAGTCCAAAAACGGTGCCGCCGTCGAACAATTATCAGGCGTGTCCGACCAGAGAGGGTTCAAGGATATCAAAGCGGCGTCGACACAGCATCCGAGCAACCAACACGAAGTTTTCGGAAATTCAAGAGCGTCCACCACACGTGGCACCCGTGGCCACATAGGAAGTTCCATAGAAACTCTCCCGTAGATCGACATCAAAACAACGTCATTTATCATAAAGTGTGGCCAGGAGGTTCGCGGACAGCTCACTCTATCACACTAGACTGGCGTCACCGGCACACGATTCTTGCGCCCAGCTGTCTCGAGAGAACACAACCCGGACAATAAACCGACAAAACAAAACCCGAGACAGACAGAGAGGGATGAGAGTAACATATTAACCACAAATTGGCGAGTTATGATCGTACCACCCCGTCGCGGACACGACCCATCCAGCCAACTTCCTGGAGTGCCTAATTTGGTGCCGAAGCCGTTTTAAAGCCGCCGATTGTTTATCGCACTCCGAGCGCCCGTCTGTGGCATTCGAAGTCCGGCGAACTCTCTGTGGGGAACCCTGCGAACGACCGACCGCCCGGTGAGGTTGCAGCTGCACGGACCGTTTGAGAGTCATTAGCATACGATCCCGTCTTTACCTTTTTCGGAACAGAACCCTGTGAGGGTCTCGGTCTAGCACAGCACCCCAGCCGGTCACGGTGGCTGGGTGCAGTACGATCGCAAAAACCGATGGAGATCAATAATTGAACGTCAGCAGCAGCAGCATGAAGGGCTATAATTTAGTGGCGTTTCTCGCCAGTGGAGTAGAACCCAGCATCCCCGTGTTTGGGGTGCGATTATTAACACATTAGTGGCGATGATCGTGTGAAGCGTGATCGTGAGGCGGACAAGCCTTGCTGGTGCTGACAGCAGTGTCTAAGCCTCCTGACTCTGACGGGCTAGCTAACCGGCAGTCAAGGTTCCATAGCTATGGGTAGGGCCCAGCCAGTCTGCCACCGTCAATCGACTTCCGTTCCCGGCACGGAATTGCGCTACTCGCGGAAGTACGCAACAAGTACACTTCACAGCTACAATGAGTCGGTCCGTTGTTCCGTCAAAGATCACCGTCGTGACCATGATCTTACAGCTGTCGCGGAAAAGCCTTTTAGTTCTCCAATTCTCCGCCGCTGCTAACTGATGGTTTCGGCCGACAAATTACGGGTCTTGAACGGGGCGTGCGTCCAACGGTTACGGCCGGCCATAAAGTCTCCGCAACATTCCAATGTCCACCACCGTCTACGCCCTTGATGAATATTCAACTGATCACCCGCTCGGGCCGCCGGACCGGACCAGAATTTACCCGAAACCAAGCTCACCTGCTGCTCATTTGCATTAGGGACGTAAACTGGAACGTTATCGTGATACGAACACCAAAGCCGCGACGATCGAAGTCTATAAAAACGCCGAAAAGACTTGCGAGAGCGCGTCCTCCTATCGCCAGCGCGCGCGCGTCCGCGTTAATGGCTGCGTGAGTAGCTGCGCGTTGGGCTTTTTGGTGTTTCTTAATTGACATAAATTGCCCGTTTTCCCATCAACCGGTCGTGGCGTATCTCGCGTACCAGTCGCAGCCACAACGACACATCAAATGGCCCCGATAGCGCACCCTGCGCACGCGCGCGCGGTTAATGACACCCAAGGCGGTAGCTTTCAAATCCTCTCCGGTCTGGAGAGCTCCTGGCGGACGAAGCCGAACTCTGTACGCTACGTACCCAAATGTTGGTCCCCACGAAAAGGTGGGTCACCAACTCCTCAATGGGAGTCCAAATTTCCTACGTAACGGACAGACGACGGCACAGGGTTAGGAGGCCTTCGCCGCCTTCTTTGGTGGTCGTCCCTTATTTGGGAAGGGTGACGACACACCCGAACCTTTCGCAGCTGCTGCTGCTGTGCGGTGCATTTCAATCGTGGTAATTATGTCCAATTGCCACCAGCCGGTCCGGACCCGACAGGAAACATTTATGCGGCTTCGAGACTCTGCAGGCTAATTAGTTGCATCGATTGTGTAATTGATTTTGCTATCACAAACCCCGACAAAAATATTCTAATTCTAAACTTGACGAAGGTCCACAGGCCTGGAACCGTTAGGTGTACCCCATACAAAAGGTAATCTATCGATGGCTCTATTCAGGAGACACAACTCCCCATCTAGCAAGCTGCTAATTTGTTTACAATGGACAATCGGCCATAACGAAAACCTAGACCGGTAATCCCACGTTTCGATAGACGAAAACATCGTCGTTTAAACTGCTCGAAAGCAACCGGGTTGCTGAGATGACAGCCCATGAAGCGCTCGATGTGCTCGAAAGGTTACTGAGATGCCACAAATCTTGTTCCGAGCTGCTGCGAGGTTACATGGCGTAACAAGTGTAATCAAGCCCAATCCATCTTAATTCCCCGGGTTCCGGGTATCTTGTAATATCGCCGGGCCGGACCTTGACACGTGATGAAAGAAGCGGACCACAAAGGGACCGGTAAATCTTGTGGTATCTCCAGCCAGTACCAATATCTATCTCCAGCAGCCTCCTAAAGCACCACGAGCAAGAAACAATGTAAGGGACTTCAAAAGACTAATAACTTGCCCCGCTTTTCTTGTGCTCCCGGCTCCGAGGTCCGTGTCGGGATACTGGTACAAGGCAATTAAAAACGAATAATACTTCATTATTCAAGCAAGTTGTTCGCTCGCGAAACGGGTGAAGTTCCTTTTTTCCCTAAGATCACGGAGCCCAAAGCAGATGCACACAGCATGGCCATTGCAGAATGTTTGAAAAATGCGTTAACTACCAACGCACCACCCGGGGAATGTCGGGGCCTACGAGCGAACATTACCAACATCGGTGGGGGGGGGCCGGGGCTCCGATCCTAGGACTCCGCCGGCTCAGCTATCTATCTGTCAGCGCGCCACCCGGTAATAAGTTGCATTAGACCACCCATCCATTAAGTCTCCACCGTGGGGGCCCTTCGCCAGGATTCCTACCGACCGACTCCCTAAAGAAGGTGGTTCTTGCCGGGGACTCATTTCGTTCTCCCGGATAACATTGGAGAAGGTCTCGGTGCGTCGTGTTGTGCGTTGTATGCAATTTATTAACTACACCATTGACAATAAAATTAAAAACTCATAATACCCGTTTCGGCCAGGCCAGAGACCCTCTGCGAGAAGTGGCGCAAACCGAGTGGGGTACTCCATAACTTATGGGGTTCTTCGCGGCCGTTCCCTGTGGCCGCGAGAGAGTGCAATGCACTGGCGACGGCCCTGCGAAACAAAGGGACGTCGCGCCGTGCATTAACTCTCCGAGCCGCCCCGTGAATCAGAGAGCCGGAAGAACTGGGGTTCAGGGGGACGCATTTTCCGGTTTCCGCTGCGACAGTCGGTCGGTGAAGAATCGTGGCTCAGGTGGACACAGTTATGCACCTTACGCCACGCCACGCCACGCCACGTTTCGCTGACCACAGGCCAAAACGGCGAACAGCGAATTGAAGTCGCGACAAACGATGACCATTTTTCAAGGGTCCCCGACGCAGATTGCAGGCAAAATATGTTGATTAGGTAACTATAAATTGTTCATTTGCTTAATGTTATTTTGTTCTTGTTTTACCACTTCGTTGTTTGTTTTTTAACTAACTTTTTGATTATTTTGTTTCTTTCATCTTTATAGTTATAGTCCCTTTCTGTACTTTTTTCCGTTTTCGGTTCCCTTCTTTCTTTTTCATTTATTTGTTGCAAGCACTTATCATACTTTTTTCATTCTTGTGCAATATTATATTTTATTCGCCTCTAAATTACTCCCAATTTCTTCTTCAATGTGAGCTGATGGTTGATACGAATGACATGAATATTTTACAGCCCAAAGCGTGACCACTGACAGGAGCATATGTATTCCGTAGCGATCCCTGTCTCTAAGGTGCACCGGTGGGTACCATGCTGGGAACATTATGCACTTTATGCGCCCCTGTCATGCGACACCGGAAGCGACAGTTTTCCAATTTAAATTTCATGCCAGATACCCAAACAACAATTATGCCGTCTGTTTGCAATGAACGTGAATCACCCAAAAAAGGGGCGGCTGCCGTTTATCATCGATCAAGCCGCGATCGTCGCGATAATGGCCACGTTTATTATCGTCTACAGCTGTGTCTGTCGGTCTTCCTGGGCCCGAGAGCCGTCATTGCCGACGAGTGTGCAACCTACTACCACGTGCATCATCGCGTTCTGGGACGGCGGTTGTTGAACCCCCCCATGGGGAAGCATAACGGTCGTGGGGACCAGGCCAGCATATAATAACACAGCCACACTATAATTGTGGGGCAACTTGACGACGACGACGACGCGCGGAGAAATTGTTTAGCATGTGCGCGCGCGTGATAGACGGCGCGGCGTGAGAAAGCCGGACCGAAAGTGGATCGTCGTCACGTGTTGACATCCCGGCCACCGGAAACACAGTCATAAAACCCAATAACAGGCGGAACAATTTTCCAAAACAGCACTTTCGCCTTCGGCGGCGACACGACGATGTGCGCGCCACGTTATGGGAACCCCGTCGGTCCCGGGGCCAGCAAAACATTTCATGAACTTCAAAAAAATGTGAGAAAAAAGAAAAAGGTAACGGTGGACATTTTCCACAACTTTGTTCGTTTTTGTAAACAGAGATTAAAAAATGCGTAAACGAAAATGGAACAAAAAACAAAGGAATTCAACGAGAGATGGTCACTCACATGGCAGCAATCAGAAGGAGTCGGCATCAACTTCGCCAATAGCGCAGCCAATATTAAATGGGACAATTTGACCAGTTTCCAGTCACCAACATAAGAGTAGAGTGCATGTGTCCGTCCTGAGCAGACGTGTATCATGTTTCATTCATAAATGGCGCACACGTCACACGCAGCACGCCGCCGCATTGCATGATGTCAGCTGACAAATGCACACGTCGCGTGGATAATGAGAAAAAGTTGGTCCTGCTGCTGCTGCTGCTGCGGTTTCGAGAACTGGAAAGTGCTCGACGAGCACCCAGGAGACACAACATTCGGCGGACATCGCGTCCCCGTGGTCCATCGATACGCGATTGATTGATTAATTCGTGTGTCCGCACGTGCCTCTGGGGACGAGTGACCGGTTTGCGTACCTTTCGCGCTTTCAGGACCCACACATACCCTGATCTCTGAGAGGTCTCTCGAAAACTATCGGAACCGGTTCCTGCCCGGTGCTTGCGGCGAATGAAGCCGCGAGATGTGCCGTCGTCCGGGGGGCACAGGCATTTTTGGGCTGTCGTCGATAGGCGAATCAATAAATCAACACCCAATCCGCGACCAGAGACTGCGGATCGCTATTTGTGGAGGAACCGAATGGATTTGTAGAGGAACCCAGTGGATAGTGGAAGGTTACACTAAGATTGTCGAAGAGGTGATCAGTGGAACCGATAAAACCGTGTCGCCCCGAACTAAAGGACTCTGAACTCTCTAAGAAAACTCTTCAGCACAACAACGCCTGACGCCATCGGAAGCCGTCAGACGGAATGTGTCGTCATCGAATACATAAGAGACAGAGACATTGGCGACGCATTTACTGCGCCATTGTTTCGCCATTCCCATTTCAGCTCTTATTCGGCTCGTTTCGCTTCGGCTCATTCATGATTGGCTCACCGCACGCATCACCGGAAGTCACATCCGATTCGGCAGCCAGCCAGCCAGTTCTTATCCAGAGAAAAGGCTACGGACTGCGGGATTGTTAACGATTATGTTTCGGCTTCGGAGGATACCGATTTTTTAGTGGCCAACCCTTGCGTGTAAGCTCTTCATAACGCGTCAGGGTCACCACACCTCGGTGGATATGCAAATAGCGCGCCGCACGAAAACAATTTTCCCATCTCCTATCTAATACATTATGCATGAAAGGGGTCCCTGTGGTCCTCCTCTTTTCGACAATTTCTTAACAGACCGGACCGGACGGGACGCACACATTATTTACAGTATCGAATCGCGGTGGGTTGTTCTGCTTCTAGCGCCCGCGGAATTTATTGTCGATCAGGGGTGGTCTCTCTTCCATCGGGGGGTTTGGGGACACTCAAGGAATTCATTAAAAATTGGAGAAATATCGCGAGCCTCGTTTTCGCTACCGCTACCAGACCGTGATCAAGTCGTCTGGACGCTCGGATAGGCCGGAAACAATAACAACCCGGGCCGGTGTCCGGCGGCCTGATGTCAAAGGCACGTAGCGCGGCAAAGCATTGCCTCCGAAACGTGTCACGTCCCCGGTCAAGTACCGTACATTAATATATCCGTCCACCGAAAGATTTGTGAATGAATGCCACGCCGTGGCCGCATGTCAGGTCATCTAACGATTTTCAATTTCTCCGACGAAAGTCGGGTTCGGTGTCCTGGCGGGAGAAATAATTGGACAGTTTGCAAATATTTATACACCTTCGGCGCAATCGTTAGGGACTTCGACACCAAAGGGCGAGACCTCATAGGGTACTTGGGAACCGGTACCGAGCGCGGGGACTGCGGACAGATTTGGCCAGGATTATTTCCAATTTATGTTACACTCGGTCCTCTCGGCTCGGTGACCGTTTAACGGCGTGGCCATAAACATCGACATTTATCATCAATTATGAGCCGAGCGACCCGTGGAGTCGGGGTCCTGCCCTGCACGCAAGTCCACTCACGCGTGCGTTCCTTGCGAGGTGCAAGTGTCAAAAGGATCGTCAGCCTGTTTTATGGCATTCTTCTGCCCTCGGGACTGGGCAAGTGAGCGAAAATAATAATCGAGCACCAAGTGAAGTGACTCCTTCCGTCCGCTCGGTGGCTGGGAACCACCGACGGGCGGCGATCAGTTTAAGGCAGGCTAATTGGATAGACCCCGCGAGATTGCCACCCTGTTGGTGGTTAAAGTCGAGAGAGAAAGAGAGAGCAATTAAAATTCTAAAATATGTTGACACTGATCGCACTGACCGCCCCGTAAACAGTCTCTGGCCTGAAGTGCCTTAAGCCAGAGGTCCGATCGGAGAAATTCAGCATCGTGCTACATTTTAATGGTTGTAATGTCTTGAGCCAACCCTCCACCGACACTTGTTGAATCGCCCGTCGAGAAATCGGAAACAAACCCCGAAGCCTGGCAAATGGAGGCTTCCCGGTTGCTCCCTGTTCAGTCTTCGCCGCGCCAAGGTATCGGATATCCCGTTGCAATCACTTTGAAAGGCCAAGTCTCTAATCTCGTCTCTGGTTGCACTGCTTCGTACGCGATGTATGCTTAGTCCCCAAGGGGCGTAGATCCAGCAGCGGTCCAGTCCAAGATCACCGAGCCGTACATCAAAAGTACGGTCGGTGGCGAAAAGGTATCAGTTTACTCCCGCCGCCAGAGTGCGCCCCGATCGCTGTCAGAGTCGCCTGTCCTTTGGCGGAACCCCCGAGAGCATCGCCAACAGGTCAGAGCGCAGCGGAACAACTCTTCCGCCGTGACAATGTTCGCCGTGAAGCAGAGGCTAGTGTCTAAAATTACCCTCCGACGACTGACTCACGCACGAAGTCGGAGTGCGGAATCACCGAGTGTCACGCAAACTACACGCTACACAGCGGCGGCGGCGGGGGGCCTCTCGCGCGAAGGCATCAAATTTCCTTTTAATGACTCCCTCCGGTGACTTTATTATGGCGCACCGTTGGGGACGAAAGGGTCCTCTCTATCACGAGTCACAAACTATCAGCTTACCGAGCGCAATTTGCAGTTGGGACATTAAGACCTTTACGACCTCTGCTGTCTCGCTGCGCTTCCGAATTGCACGGGGACTGAATGCGGATCCTTCCCAGGCGAGCCCCCTTTTTGGAGGCTCCTTCTGCGCCAACATTCTAAAACCGTATCGATCCAACGGCAGAAGCTGTTGGCCGAGAAACGGAATCCTTCGCAAGCTGCAGTCGGAAGTAATGCGCGAGGAAATTAATTTACTAAAGTAACTCCAACGCCGTGTGCAAAGCAGTTTACAAACTGGGCCACCGCCGTCGCTGTTATGAGTCATTCCGTCATGCCAAATGTTGCATACGAACGAAGCTGAGGGATTATTAAAGGCAGGCCCACCCGTTTCGTGTGAAATAACGGCAATAAAGTGCAACGGAGAGTGAAATAGTATTTGCTGTGATGCAGCATCTAATGAATTATTGATTAAATTAATCAATTTAAACATTTGTAAGTAATTTAAGATGAATATTGCCTGTCTCATTGCTTAGATGCAACATTGATTACTCATGGTGAGTTCAATCTATTCGATCAGTGTCATCACATGAATCTTGGGAGAGCCCCCAGGTATGCATCGAGCGATGTGAGTCACCCTTCTTCTTCTTCACTTTCGAAGCAAAATAGGCCGACGATGATAGGCAGACAGAAATTCGGGTCAAATTACTAGTCACTCGATGGCGGGTGCATTGGCTTCTCTAGCATGACGTGAGAAATTGTCCGAGCCCCAAATACGACAATTCTGCTTATTAACATTGAGGACGAAATGAGCTTGGAAATAAGTTAGCGATATTTCTAAATTTTCTGTCAGCGTATAGCGGTCCAATTCGGAGATGTCAATGATTTTACGAAATGTTTACAATTTCCAGAATGAAGTATAACGTTTTAAATGTCAAGTGATCGGCAGTTTCAAATCCAAACACTTCATAGATCACCTTATAATACGAGAGCCACTCGAATCGGTCAAGTTCATTAAACAATATAATAATTCTATGCGAAGGATCTTCTTTGGTTTGGTTTTACAGAATCCATGTTTAATTGAAAGACAAGTCAAAAGGATAAGAAGAATGTATCCTTCACTGCATCTATAAACTAGCCCATTTAAATAGATGTTCAAATCTTAGACCAGGCTGTATGTTAAAAAAGAAACTCCAAGACACCACAAAAAATCATAAATTAAGTCTTATGGCCTCCGGAGCTGGCACTCTATAAGGTGTTCCTTTTTGTGACCCAAAAAACAAATCATCCTTTGAAAAGAAAGTCATCTTCAAAGCGTCATCTACCCTGCTGCTTTTCGAGCACCGTCGTTGTTCCCCTTAAAGGACTCCACTCAAAAGCTTATGATGTCAGCTTTAGAACGGTCAGTGTTGAAGCATTGTTTGCATCGAAAGTGAGATGCACACGGACCCACAATTAAGGACCCCCTTAGGAGAGTGATTAACATATCTCGGATGTTGCCTGCTGTTGCTTCCCTCCTTTCTTTACATTTGTGGCCGAATTATGTTCCATTAGCTGTCGATTTACTATAATGTTTCATCCTTGCGCTTCCGTTAGACCGCATACCATCGCGTGGAGGGCATTGCGTGTGCACTTTGGCTACGTTGCATATTCATGAACGCACTACAGCGCCATCGATGTAAAGGTTTTTCTTTATGGACAAAGCAAACACAGCTCGGTCAAGGGGTCGAAATGGAGCCGATAAAACTCGACCAAACGCAGACCGGCGTCGCCGGCTGACGTAATCGAGTTCTGGGCGACTTTGTCTATCTCTCCACGGGCAAGCGTACCCCCTGAACTTGAAACGCGCATCTTCCCTCTCCGGGACACCGTGACCCGTTTGGGGCTGGGCCAAAAAATGGGTGACCGGCGATGCGAACCGCGATTCCATAAAACATAATATCCTCCGGTCTTAATAACTCACGCAACAACGGTGGGCTGTTGACAGTAAAGATCGCCAAAAGTCTGCCAAAAAAACGGAGGTCCCTACCATGTGAGGCGAGTTGTAGAATCGATCCGAACCTCCGAATGGCATGAAATCGAATCCCCGGTTTTCGGGCCAGCCCGCAGGCCAGCCAGTAACCTTTCACGCAAATTCACATTCCACGAAAACTCGCTAAACCATGGCATAGCCAGAGCCCGGCGCGAGGCAAGAAAAAAAAACCGATGGTGGCCTTAGGAACCAAGGCCAAGTTCGGAGAGTAGGATTGGCACCACAAACAAATAACTTAACAAAAAAACAATCACACACGGAGAGCCCCAAACTGCCGTCAACCAACTGATTACAGTAATTTAATGCCCCAACAACTCGAAGAGGAACTCGAGGTGGTCAGGCGGTTTTTTTATTGGCTCGCGTTATTTTTCGCACCTCAGGTTCAGTTCAGTGACTGGGCCCCGGGAGTGCCGGAGTGCTGACATTGGCGCATTTCGAGGCCTCCCGTGTAGAATGCTGCCTCCGAAAAAGTGGCCCACATTTATTGAAATTATGATTTGCTCGGCAATTGAAACTCGGTTTCAGTGACCGCCCAGCGACACGTGCTCAAACATAGGTTGGCTTTGTTTGTTAGCCAAATCTCTATGTTCCGTGCCTATGTTGGCAGCTGCCGCCCGGGAAAGCGGGCCAATGCTGATAAGCCACCAGAGCCTCTCGCGCCGAGAGTTCGAAGATGTTGCGCGCGCCTTAGGCGGACACTTCTGGCGATGCTAATCTTCCGGGGAGAGGCCGCCGGCCGACCCCGGAGTGATAAGTGGCTGGCTAAAAATGAAATCAAACAGAGCTTTCGCCTGCGACACGATACTGCGACGAGGCAGAGGCCTAATGGGCCATGCGCCTTCATTATCAGTCGTGATGTTTGAGTTTGAGGCATTTGCTTGGGTCCGCGCGCGCAGCGTATTCGACTTTTTCCCTCCTCGACAGGCTCTGGATATTCGATTTAAATATCAACGCACGGACGAAACGTGCCTCAAGAGGAAGAGGACGACAACACGCGTCCGCGCATTTGCGCTTTGCGTAGCGTTCCGGGTGGACTTGTCCTATCGGAGCAGTGGCTGGCGGCAGCAAAGAAGCTTCCCGTCGCAAGGACGAGAGCTCAAGAGCGGGTTGCCCATAACTCTTCTGCCGTGTATGTAGAGGACACAGGGAGAATGCACAACGCCTTATCTCGCAGAAGGCAATGCACAGAGCTCGACACACTGGCGGCCATCGATAGTGCAGGGCGTGAACGGAACTGCATAAAAAAATGTTTCACATAATCCAAACAGGTTCGATGCTTTTAACAGAAAGTCCAAACTTGTGGTTAGTTATAAAATAAAGAAATATATTCATTCATGAAACGAATTCAAGTAAATGTTTTGCCACTCACTCAACTCAGCTTGAGTTGCATAGAAATGGCCAATTTCGAACCCTGGGACCCTGGTGGGCTGGACAATCCAATAAACTGGTGACCGCCGGCGAGGCTGATGCATAAATCCATTAGCGATCGGGTGCATCGCTGGCTGCGCTCAGAAGGCTGATGAAGAAATAAAATCGTGACATTCACGAACAAGAATCGATCGATTTGTTCAGGGACAGTGCCGGGGGCCCGGGTCCTGGCCCCCGGTCAGCGCCGGGGCCCATAAGTCACATTCAATCGCGACACATCTCCCTGCACTCCGCACGACCGGCTTTGCATTTTAAGCAAGACCATCGGCCATCGGGAGCTCTTATCATTTATGCAACTCCACACAGATGGAGCCATGGCCTGGGCGGCCGGAATGAATTTACGATTTCGAACACGCTTTCGGTCGCAGCGTACACAAATGGGCCATCGTCGGGGCGCAATCGACGCAAAATCAAGCAAAGGATATTCCAGGGATTCGTCGTTGTGAATTTATTACACTCGGTTACAGTGCTCCTCGGAGCGATTAAGTGTCCCAGATCGTCATCATCGTGTGATCGAATTACGCGAAACTGCAAAACATTACCATCATGCGAAAAGGCACCATTGGACCACTGAAGGAGTCAGAGAGTGAAGGCTTTTGAGCATTACTCAGCACCGAGCTGCGTCCACGTCCGATGTAGGAAAAGGGGCATCGATAATGGGGCGTCGTTGCAGCACCGACGATGGATTAACCTTGTGACGACCATCGACTTGCTTTCCGGTATCAGCCTCCGGTGCCATCATCATGAAAACCCTCACAGCACAGCAGCCCCTCTTCCCTCTAGGCTAAGTGCCAACTCGGACACGGTCCGAAACCCGAGGTCCGGTACCCCATCATATAATGGTGTTATAGTTACGAGAATGCCGGGCAACATTAGTCGAGTGCCCCGCGAATCCTTATGCTCGTTTCGCCGGCCTCGACCAAGAGGCGGACTTTTATCAGCCTTCGGATGCGGTGCCTTCTCTTATACGCCTTTATCGCCTAGTGATGGCGTCGCCCAAGAAGAATGTGGTCTCGTCAGCACCATAGTCGAGATAGTCTTCCATAGAGGCCCTCTGTTTAATGGCTGTTATGAGAAAAAAGATTAATCGCAACGCAACACCAACGCGTTGGGGAGTCATAAGTTGTGTTTTCGGTTAAACAATTGCAGCATAATGCAAATGATTAAAAGCAACAAATATTTCCTTAAGTTTTGAATTAAAAAAATCCTCTGCACGAAGCATGGAACGAACGTGGCTAGATACTGGGCCAGAAACAAAAACCCTCTCGCAGCTCTCGCGGCGGCTGATTAATTAGTGGCAGCAGGGCTAAAGAGGGCGACCAATCTGGCATCAGGCGTAAAAAAGGGCAGCAGTGCGATGCCGATTGACGGATTGACGTCCAGACACAGCCCCTGCCCGTGTGTTCATCACCATCGTCGTCGTCGTCGTCGTCGGTTGATGATAAGCAGGTTCCGAGGATAAATCTCTA
Organism: Anopheles bellator; assembly: GCF_943735745.2. Taxonomy (NCBI): domain Eukaryota; kingdom Metazoa; phylum Arthropoda; class Insecta; order Diptera; family Culicidae; genus Anopheles; species Anopheles bellator. The sequence goes on along the minus strand of NC_071285.1, from coordinate 5,392,734 downwards.
CACGCGAAAGAAACTAGCTGCAGCTGAAGAAATGTAAGACGCAAAAAGACGTTATGTTGCAGATTAAAATAATAATAAGCCAAAGGGGCAGAAGAACAGGCGCCAGCCAGCCAGTTGGTCTCTCTCTCTCTCCTACTCTTACGGGTCTCAATTACGATAAGTGCGCCACTCTGGGCCGGTTCCGTTGGTGATTGAAGCAAAAACTACGCCGCGGCCGTAAGATGATCTTAAGTGACCAGCCGTTCGGCGGTTTTATGCAAAAAGCTGGGTTTGGATGAGGATGAGATTTTCTCACTTTACCTCGTTGGAGGACTAATTCAGTTGTTCCATCGTTGACCGTCTGCGAGTAATGCTAACGTAACGAGACGACATAAAAGTCCAAGCGAAGAGGGCCCATCGAATTTCGTATTTCAGGTGTATTCCAAAGCAATGGAGTAAAATGAAACAAGCTGTGTCCCCCCTGTATCAACACCTGGACCGGAAGCGGTTGAGCGCAAATCGTTCACTCGACCGTTGTAGCCCCAAAAACCACATACCGGCGGGTACCGGGCCCCGCTCCTGATATCCTTCGAAAGACCAACCCTTTTTCGCCTGTGGCGCCGTTTTTGCAAGCTTCACGCTAGGCGGCGCAATAAAACGTAATTTATAGACAGCGCAAATTATCGGCGGCCCCAGCATATCCTGTTCCGACTACGGGAAGATAAACAAGACCCGGCGTTGACAAACGAGCGTTAAGCGGAATGATATATTATTAGGACCTCTTGCGTTGTTCGATCGGAGACGGAGCCCTAAAAGATGACGGTCCCGGGGCTTGGGGCTCCGTTTGTTGTTTTCCTACGAACTACCCGGAAGCGGTAAATCCGCGAAAAGAATTTCAATGAGCCCCGCGGCTCGTGACTGTTGTGACCAGTGCCAAGAGGCAACAACATTATCATTCCCCTGTCGAACGTGCCCACGGAAGGAAGGAAAATGTCAATCATCAGACCCTGGGCCTTTGGCCGGGTGGCCAGGTACGAACGCTAGGCACTGCAAACACGGACCGGAAGGATGCGGAATAAACACAACACCCGGGGTCCGAGGTATTATCTTTTCTAAGGACACACTGAATCAAGATTAAAACATGGTTCGAAAATCCGATCTTATTCCGAAATCCACATTAACATTTGCAACAACCTCAAATAAGAAACACAATGGCAATGTCATCGGAACCCTTTCCCGGCCCCCTTTTTAATGCCACTTCAAGGACGAGGGATATCCGCGCCCATTCCACCCGACCATCTGCCATCGAATGTCCTTCACGCTCTGGGGGGCTCCCGGAATTCGATCGATTCCCAGAGTGTTTAAAACATTCTCCGATAAGCCAGAGATCAGAGAGCTCAGCAGCAGCAGCAGCAGCAGCAGCCCGTCGCGAACCGGAATCCGAATCAAGGATTGACAGGCGGACGGGCTGTTGTGGAAAGACGACAGAGAGTGAGAAAAACACTAGGACGCCGTGGTGGCTCGAGATGGCAAAACCTTCGGCCAAGCCAAACCGACAAACAACAACGGAGTGGCACCGGGCGCAGCAATATCGAAAACGATGACAACGTTCAATTAACCGTAATTGGATATCTCGTTCACACGATAATCGCTCCGAAATGCGTTTTTTGCCCTTTGGTCGGCGTGTGCGTGTTGCTCCATGTTGGTTGTGGTTGTGCTTTTATTAAATTCATAGAGTTGATGTGGCCATTGCACGGGGGGCTGGAAACAGAGACAAGATTACTGCGTCCGAACAAATGGGGCACAAACAGTGGGTATCCTGTTGCAAGGACGATACACTACTTGGCGCGTAGCAATTTATGGAGACCAGTGCCATATTGCACCAAAGTGCACACCATATTGAAGTTCTTAATGAAAAATTACAACAAACTTACCCCAAAACTGCAGTTGAAATCTTTTCTTTGATCGTTCCCGATTAAAACTACAAAAACCCAGAAAAAAAGGGTAAATTATGTAAACTCAACTTTGTTCATTCACTAGCGTCCAAATGGTTGCTACGATGCAAAGGTTGCTGCTGGGATGCCTCATAGGCAAACACGAAAATCGATGAAGCTTCTTCGTTAATCAAAGCGAAGCCTATTCACGGTAACCAAGGCGTAGCAAAAAATGACTATTATCAATCTTATTACATAAAAGCTTATAAATAGTCGAAACATCCTTCCGCAACTCGCAAATTTCCGGTCGTGCTGACCCCGACCGATGATTATCGGGGGCGCCCCCGGAACCTTCGATCGGGGCCATATTATTTTCCAATCAACCACACCACCACCACCATCATTACACATCGAGCACCCCCAGCATGGAACGGACATCCGCCTCCAAAAACGCCTCGGTTGCGTGCCCAATCGAAAAACGGCTTCCTCATATCCGCCAGGCTCAAGTAGGCCACATAGGGGTTGTCTGTTTACACTTTGGGCACCCCGTGTCGGGCACTCCCTTCGAAGCAGGATCCTATTTCGATCCCCGGACTCCCTTAATTCGATTAGGTGCGTGGTGCAGCGACTAGCCAAAAAATCAATCGCAGGACGATGCATCCCGCCATTCGCGGCTGCAGTGCGGCGACCAGCAGAAATCAGTGGCCACCGGTGGCGGGGCAAGCTTAATCCAATTTTCTCTTGCCGCAGTAGCATGTCCGCCCTGTGGCGCCCTGCTTCTCTGACCCGGTGCCCTGGGATCCGGAGACTCGCGACGGCCTGGTGGCGTCGTTGCGATGATTAGATACGTGTTCCCTGCGGGCGTACTACGTGGTTAATTAAATTGAACTCGGCTCTCTTTCGCTCCTCAGCCTGCACCGAAAGCACTGCACATGGTGGCCACGTCCGCTGACGTCTTTGCAGTCGCAAATTGCACCCAATTTCTCTCACGTTGCGGCCTCTGGCTTGAATATGATTTTAATGTGGAACCAACCACTTTGACGTTTCGAATCGCTTCTCTCGAAGCTCGAGGCTTGCTGGGATGTCGCTTGACACAGCACCTTCGGCTAAGACGCTACAACCCAAACACAATCCACCATTGTTGGGCAGATGGTGTAAGATAAGCAAAGGCCTCAAGTCGGCAAGATTCACGTGCCGCTGGCATCGTAACTTTCACGCCTTTCACGACCGTGACAACACCTCCACTAGCGTACTATTTTTATAACGGCCCCACGCCGCTTTGTTTTCCATTCTCTCAGTCCGACTCCGACAATGATTGATGCGCCCCGAAATCATAAGCGAGCCGGGCGCACTTATCCGTTTGTGATGATTTAATCCGGCAGGCGGCTGTTTGCTTTATTTACCATGAAAAGCCGCTCCATTTTCCACCAGAAATTTGTGAGTGACTTTGGGGCGACGATTGCAAACGAATGCGCATTTTACTCTCGCGGCTCCAGGCCGATGGGGTTACCTGTGCCGAAGGGTGGCAGGGTCTTATATCATGGGCTTTGTCGGCTTCGTTTCCATTTTATTGTGGTACCTCCTGGTTTGCGGAGCAGCCCAGACCATCACTCGCCAATTATTCGTGTTTCGATTCTCACGCAGCGCTCACTGTTTAACCTCTTTTTTCTTTGCCGCTTCACACTGGATCACATCAAAAATGGCGTTGCTAATTAATTTCGCACACTATTTTTGCCTCGCCGGGTGGCCGGGTGCCAAAAAATCACCCCCTATTTTAGGCGCGCAGTCAGCATAACAAGCAAAAAAGGGTCACAAAAACAATACTAGGCTCTGGGGGCACTTTGGGTGGAAAACAGCATTCTTCCCTGTTCGCACACGGAACACTGGCTGGCGAATTTTCCCGGCACCGAGCACACACACAACCGGACACAAGCACACCTCGCTCGATCGCGTTTTCGCTGCGTAGAGCTCCACACGGAACCGAACGCGCGCGCACGCCCTTATGCTGACTCGACGGAAGCTCGCAAAGAACTGACGCAAACGGCCGGTTCCCGCCGTGCCGGGTGCCGCGAGTTCGAAACTCAACGAAAACCGAACGAAGGCCGCAGCCGGCCAGCGCCGTGAGTGTCTTTTCGAATGCGGCGCGAGAGAAAGAGCGGCACAAACGAAAACGCATCAACAAACTCCCAGACCGTGGCCATGGGGACCTCCGGGGGTCCGATGGCTAATATTTTCCCAAGATCCAATTTTCTTCGCACTTTTGACGTGAAAAGTGTCACCGGAAATGTATCATGATGAAATATTTCAATATAAAGGCGCCCCACAGCTCGGCATAGCCCCAGCTACCTTTTGGAGTGGCAAACATTAACGTAAATCCTTGGGGCGGAAAATGATTCGAGGAAAACGGATTTTCCGGTTCAGGGCACCCCGGGGGCCACTCACGCTGCAGCAGCACATCCCGAAGAGAGAGAGAGAGGCACTCGCGCCGACCACTCAGCAGCGCACCGACCGGCAAGAGAAATGACGCAATGGCGATCTTCGACCGGCGACACTCCGCCGGAGATCAAAACAAAACTACCAAACGATGACGTTGATTGCACTGCGACAGAAAGACGGGCCCTCGCCGGTGTCTCTCTCTCTCGCTCTCCTTATTATGCCCTTACGCTTTCTTGTGAGGGGATTTGTTTTCGTTTCTTTTTTCGATAAACTTGAACCGTAAGTAACATGATTCACGTGCCCGCGGCATGATGACAAGCCAGCCCCACGACCAGCCAGCTGCAGGGAAAAGGTCGAAGGCCGTTTTGACGAAGGAACCTGCAGCATCCCAGTGAACAATTTTGAGAGCCCGAGGCTGCCCCTCTGCCTGCGACGCGGCGGAGGAAGGCTGAGACGAGTGAGATCGAACGCCCCTCTGCCTGCGACGAGGCCGAGGAAGGGCGATCTCGCAGCGCACGAAGTGAGAATGAGACGCGTTCGTTGGTTGCCCGGGAAAGAACGGAAGGAATCCCCGTGAGTTTGAAATCGCCGTGAGTTTGCTGGTGGAAGACGAACGTTGGAGAGAAAGAAAAAGGAATAGAAATAACAGAGACAGCGAGATCGTGGCAAACTCCCGAAGTACCGAGGGTCCGACAGTCTCTCTTTAAGTTTTGGTGAATCGGGACGAAAACTCTGCCTCTGTTTTTTCTAAGTGCCAAGTGTAAAGTACCAAGTGCTTGTGCTTCTCTGTCGATCACGGGTGATCCTGATAGAAATAATCCAGGTAAGTTTATTGGACAGTATTCAGTGACAATCAAATAATGTTGAAATGTTTTCGCTTTGCTCGTTTCAGATGTCCAATCAGATGTCCAGATGGGATGCAAAGGATTCGATGCAATGCGTTTTACAACGAAGGCAGCTACGCACCAAATTGTGAACCGCTAGTGCAGAGTGAAGAGTGTACGAAAAAAGAGAGCGAAAATATACCGAAATGTACCGCCCAAATACGAACTGTTTCATTTTGGTTAGGGGGAATATGGGAGAAAGAAAACGAAAAAAGCGAGAGAACACACACGTGAGAGACAGGGGGCCGCTCGGTGAGAGAATTTAAACGGCTCCTCACTCCATGGACCTTTCGGCTCCTCACAGCGATTCTTTCATATAACGCTATATGGGGGAAGGTATTCGAGACAGCCGTTCGGAACCGAATGAGGACCGGATGAGGATTGGATTTTTTGGTGAGAAGAGAGAAAATGTTCACTGGGATCTGCATCACTCAGTTGGGCTTTACTTTCTTCCCATTTACATGCCAGTCTTTCGATTTGATCCTTTTGTTGATTCGTTTTTTTGCTTGATTTTCCGTCTCTCAATAATTTAGATTCGTCCTTTGTAGGTATTAGAACCATTTCTTTGTTGCTCCCACTGCCATAAAGGATCCCCTCGATGTCCGTGTCGGTGTCACAAAATATCTACTGACTCTCAAGGATCTCCCGGTCAGAAGGATTGTCAAGGACTTTGCAAACTCTTTGTGCCGCAACTAGACAATTTGCCCCCTGGAAAGGTTACTAAAAGGAACTAAATTTAGAATCAAGACAATAAATTATAAACACCTTGGTCGATGAATCTCACACCGGCCGGCCCAATCCTCCAATCCCATTGGACACACAGCGGACCGGAACCAGAAGAAAAACCTTGGCCAAGGCTAAACCAACACACCCAGCAGCACCACTCGGCGTAATTTTCGTCCACCGATCGGCCGTCAATCCGCGGAGAGAGAATGCCGCGCGCGTAGGCTGTCAAAACACGGAGAACACAACCGTAACAACCTCGCCATCGGCGGCGCTCTCGTGCGTGGAGTACATAAAAATAGCGGGGACTAACGGGAGGCCGGGCTGGGGCTAGGTCAATGTACACACAACTACCGGGTGCCAAAGCCCAGCGTCGCGCCGAGCATCATCATCATCGTCGGTCGGCCGGTCGGCCGGTGGTGCATCTCTAATGCATGAGTGCAAGTGCAGCTGAGGACGAGTTTCGCCCGCGATGCTAATGTACTGCGCCGACGATGAAGACCGACGGCAACTGGTGGCAACTTAACCCGTGACTCATCATCGGTTGTGCACTGGCTCCCACAGCGCACGGCGTCGTGTGGTCAGGGAACACTCAACAAGTCCCCAATAAAAGTAATTGCAGCGCGGAGGTGCCGACAAACTGGATGCCGGAAGCAAACACTAGGCAGGCAAATGGGTATGGGATGCAAATTAGCCAAAACAATGTTTAACGAAAAGTAAAAATGCAACGAAAGATGCATTTCAATAAAACCGTAAACTGTGGCTTAATCGATTAAAGCGAACAATTGGAACATAGGTTCTAGGCCTGAGGTTCCGCGCCGCGTAACCACAAATTAATCACACGGGACATTTGAGTCGCTTAGTGTAATGTCATCCGATCGACCGCAAACTGGCGAAACCACTAAACGGATCTTAACACACACTCAATACCCGAGCCGATTAAAAGCTAACCATCGATCGATGACCGACCGGTGGGATATCGGTTTTCCACCAGCTCTAGTCTTTCAGGGCCAAAATTACATCCCAGTACCTCGGGGCCTCGGCTCGAAGCTCACACTCGAGGGTGCGATTGCAACAAGCTTCGTTTAGCTAGAAAATAGGAGGGGACCGCGGACAGGAAGCAACATATTGCACGCTTCGACGCCCTTCGACGCCGGCGGATGCATCCCACGGGCGGCGGCCTCTGTTTGAACACGTTCTACGCGTCCCTGGACGAAGCGAAACGAATAAAATTTAATAAACGACCACGCCGTACGAAGGTTTACCGTTCCTAGATGACAGGGAATCGAACGCAAACGCAGGGGTCTATCTAAGCGAACACAGCATACAGCAACTTTCTGCTCTTTAATAATCCTTCGACGAGCCCGAGCACCTCGGCCGATAAATGGACCACTAAAAGTGGCCAAACAGCAATCTGTAATCGGGTGCGTGAGCGCGTAATAAAATTACGCTTCGGAACGGCTCCCGGCAAAGTAATAAGTGCTTCATATTTCGCCCATCGATACATGGTTTAATCCGGAGCCGGTGGTCAAACACCGTCTTTGGTATGTGACAGGACGGACGAATCGATAGTCCCGCGCTCCTTCTCGGCAAACAAGAGGGTGCGGCCCGGGCCCAGGTCGTGGCGTCGTTACTTCTTTCGTGCACGATAAATTAGATTGCCTCCTACGAAGGGATTGAGGTTTTACTTACACAGAGGACGACGTCGTCCGGTGGCCACCATCAATCACCGTTTGTAATGTAATTAGATCATTAGAGCGACCGTTTTCTGGTGTTTACTTTGGTCGGTGCGTGCTTCTTACGCTTCGGTTAATTATGCCATGATTTGTGAGACAGACAGACAGTTGAGAGAGAGTTGAAAGTTGTCTTAACTTACCCTGGGGACTTCTTGCAACTAATTCACACCAGCGTCGTCCGGCTCCGTCCGTCCGGTCCGGAATCTGTAAGCGAGAGGAAACACAGAGAGCACGATAATGAACTGTCAGACAAGCTCTACTCGAAGAGCGACTCAATTGTTGAGAATGTAATCGCAATAAAAATCGACTGATCCAACAAGCGAAAGTCCAATCTGCCGGCCATCAAATCGGGCGCTCGACGTTCCTTCTCCCGATAACGCATGTCAGTGGCACTGGCATAACGTCATTATCTTGTCTGACACAGCAGCAACGACAGCGACGACGACGACGACAGGATGTCCTTCCGGTCAGAACACTCGGCTCCCGGCTCGTGTCCGGTGCGGCGCACACTTCAGCTATAATTCTTTCTCTCGTTTCGTAAATCACATCGTTCGACAAAAGCAAACTACGAGACATTCCCATGGGCATGATGCTAATGGCTGTGGTGACCTCAGCGGTCGGGCGATCGATTCGCACAAAGCATAGACGAGCGCGAAACCGATTAATGTGAGTTCGGTTCGCCCACCGACCAGCGACAGCATAACAGTGGAGTTAAAGTTCACGTGGCGCTGACGTAAAGAAAGGGCATTGCGCAATAAACAGTAAAATCATGGGAAAATCGTTTGTAATTTCAGGACGACAAAAGAGGAAGCTTTAGAAATTGAACAAAAAGTTACGGATACTAAAACGACGGATATTAAAGGACGAGTTTCATGAAGCATAAGACTAGTACGCTTTGCTATTGAAAATTTATAGACGACGTAGGAAAACGTAAAAAAGGGGTCCGGGAGGTTCACTGTTGATCAATCGAATATTCCCCTAACCAAGTTCCTTCAACCAACACGAGTGTGTTAGTGTTCTTTGAATCTTTGAAGATCTACACACGATCAACAAGCAATATCATAAACGCTCTCCTGTTGCATTATTACCGATCGATCGTCCGTTCAATTTTCCAGCTCCCGTTTCGAACTGCGATCGATTTTGTGTTTAACACCAACATGCGAATGCATTTTTGCATCTCAATCAACAAGTCTTACAATGCGCCACATTCTGCGTCGGGGAAGCGTGATCATTTCCGCACAGCTCAGGAGGAGGTGTGCGATCAATATGCACCCGTTCCGCGGATCGTGTTCTTACTACGACGAGAAAAGGAAGTTTGTTTTGCTTCCACTTTTCTGTTGGCTTTCCAATATTTGCCGAGAGTTTGCTTTCACATTGGCGACGTGCGAATGCATAAACGATGTTGGCGGACGTGCCGGGCATGCCGGACCGTATGCAACGATCGCAGACATCGCTACCCGGCCCGTGTGCTAGGTCCACATGCAACAGGAGATGAATCATTCACACGGAAGCCGTTTGATTGGCTCCCAGCGGTTCTTAGCTCGGCCGCTTTAGCGCCTTTCGCCACCAATTCCAGTTCCATCAAGGGTCTTAAGCAACAATGTCTGACGATTATTATTAAATGTTCGAAACGTTCTTCATCGATTTTAAGTGTCCCTGCATCGAAAGCTTAAAAACCACTGGCCGCCGAGGGGTCCGCCTTTGCGTACGAGAACCGACGTCTAGACGAGGTTCAATTTGATCGTAGCAAGCCAAGTTGATGAAATTATCGTTCAACCAGACGACGGGCACGCACACGCAGCCGGCTTGGCGTAACCATGACCTAACCCAAGGCGGCCTACGTCCTCTCAAATCGGTAAAAGCAATCACAGTCAAAACGCGTAGAGCCATAAAAATGGGATCGCTTCGTTTGTGTCAAGCGGCACCCCGTTTCCGGGCACTCCCGGCGACCCTAATCCGTTTCCCATCTGTGTCCTCTGACTGGGCGCTTTAAGCGTGTTACAAATTCGCAGCCGTTTCAAATTCCTCGGCAGCAGACGGAATAATTCACACGCCCACACGGCCCTCCTTTAAGGAAAGACATAAAACTAACGGCACCAACGCCATCGAATCGAGTTGCGCCGGCCGAGTAAAGCCCTCTCGCTTCGGTTTTATAGTTTCCTGTGCTAATCTTATCGCAATGGGACGATTTCTTGCCCATAATTAATAACCAACGGCAGCGGCAACGCAGTGCGGCCACCGCCGCCGCCACCGTCAGCGATTATGTCGCGTTCGAAGAAAAATTAAATATGCAAAGTAGTCGTCAACACACAGTTCGGCCACTTGGGATGGCCGAGTGGGCGTGTGAGACGAATGGCAAAAGCTGGGCCTCGGGCATCCGGCTCGTGGGCAACAGTTTAGTGCCAATGGCCTCTCCGCTCCTAAACCGAGCCATGTCAGCCGGGAAGCCGTGCGTGATGCGCATTACGTTCCGAAGCTTCTCCGGCACGGTATTTAAGGCCATTTAAGATCGATTTAACCTAACTTTGGTCTAAGCATTACAAACTAACACTGTAATCGCTGAAAGGAACTATCCGGACACCGAAGCCAGGGAAGGAATTACGCAGCATAGCTCGCACGAGATTGAGCTTCGCGTTGCTTATGGCCCAAAACGCCCATGTTTACCGATGGGTCAAGTTTCGGAGGGCAAACAAATGACGCTCGACACGGCAACGTTTGCACAAACCATTTACATTCCACACCGGCACCGGCCAGGGTTACCATGGCGATGATGTAAAAATTCACGGCCAACCCGAGATGTCGTAAGTGAAAAAATGAATCACTGAGAATCGATGCGGCAGCATCCCTCCTGGAGGGTGTGGGACCGTTTTTCCCTCCTGGTGGCCCCCTGCGGGAACCCTGTCACTGTGGCTGTCACCTCTGCCAGCCAGCCAGAAAAGGCAGGCGGATCTGCGCATTGTTGTTGCGTGTGGGGAAGCTTTTTTCTCCCTGCTCTCCCTTCGCTCTCCCTCGTTTCTGGATGGTGGCTTCTGCCGTGCGAGGGTCACTGTTTGAAAGCGGAACGGGCCCTCGTCGCGAACATCCGGCGGACGACGGTGTAAACTAAAATAAACAGAAAATTGATTCAATTTGATAACGCAGTCGGGAGCGGGCTTGGCGCATGTTGACACCCACCTTACTCCAGAGAAAGAGAGAGAGAGTGGCCACCTCTGCTAGAGAGATAGGGAGCTCTGTCCTGCTGCTGGGGCCACTAGCGCGCCGGAATACGCACCAGCAGAACGGCACCGTCACCGGATTTCGGGGAATTTTCACAGGACCGGCCACTTTCACCGTGCACTGCGCATTAGGCCCCACAAAGCAGACAAGAAATCACTCGTCAAAACTCAGGCCACAGAACCAAACAACGCACGCACAAACCCGCGAGAGAGAGAGAGAGAGACGGGCACTTCTTGTCCCTCTCTTCCGGAGGGGTCCTTTTTACCGGGGATCCTTGTTCACTGCTTCGCACGCCAAGGGACGCTGCTTCCCATTCGGTGGTGTGGCCCCCTTTGTTAGGCCACCGCGGCCCGACCGCCGACCGAAAAGATGCTTACGATGCCGGAAACCAAACAAACACGACCAGTGCGCTTTCTAGCCGACGAACTTTTGGGCCACCACCCGGAGAATGACAACAAAAACTATCGAGCCCGCGCGAACCACCACACACCACACGAACCGCCGCGTGTCCCGGAGACCCGTTGGTTGGTCGAAAAAGCGGATTTGCGAACGCGAAGAGGAGCACCCACTTTCGACCCGCGAACTCTGCTCTGGCGTTCGATACGAGAGATACACATTCGAATGCTGGAGGAGAAACGGCGTTGACAGCACGCAGCTGTCAGAGGTGCCCAGTGAGCGTGAACAACACTGGGCCGCGTGCCGTTGTTTACTTTCCCGCATCTAACCTTGTGTGCAAAGTGGGCTGACTTACGACAGGAATTTAATGAAACAAAACTAACCAAAACAATGCTCTTTTACACGCTGTTTTGTGATTGTTGGACACAGGAACCTGAAAAAGCACAAGAAAGTAACATTCCCTGAACGCACCGAACGGTCAGCCGTTGCAAGTTGAAGTTGCACGCAAACTTTGCGAGCGATTTGGGTGGAAACAAAAGTTCCCCCAAGGATCCGGTATAAACGAGTAGTAATTATTGAGGTGATTTCTGTGCGGAAATACACTTTCTTTCGCAAGCAAATTAAACTAATAATGAGGTTCGATTGATCCCAAAAATCTTCTTTTTCCCAATAAAAGCTCTCGGTAATGGTGTTGTAAATTTTATTTCGCTATGGTTTAAATAGCTTTTGGCGCCCAACATAAAATATTGCGTTGCGTTAGCATTTTTTCTGGTATTATGAAGGTCATCTACAATGCCTAAGGTAAGGCATTCGAATTGGCCCCAATAAAAATGACCCCCAAATCGGCAAGGCAGCACTAGAAAATGATAAGAAGCGACTATTCATTGTTTCTAAATATTTTAGACACCCTTTTGGCACACTTCTTATCGGCCGATACTCGTTGAGTCAGCATCTTTGTGCCGAGACCGGATAATGGAACACCGGGAAAGACCAAGACCCGTTAATTGCGAAATACAGAGAACCCCTCGAAGAACCCCGCAAGGCCCTTGCGTCAATCGGTCACATGCGCCATGAATCACACGAGCAGAGCCGTTTGTAAAATATTCATCAGACCACACAGTACACTGTACCGTGTTTAAGTGACCAACTGACGCAACAGCCGTTGCGTTGCACAATTTTAAACGATAAACAGTGCGTCATCGCGAGAGATAGATGCAAAAGATAAGGAACTCTTTGGATGCTTCGGTGCCGGAGTCGTAATAAAAAATCAATTCAAACGGTGGCACCCCCCAACAGGATTCGTTCGCTCTGGGCCACTGTCCTCTATGTTTTCCGATGGGGTGAATCGGCCGCAGACACAACAATAATAATCGAGCGCACTAGTGTTTGTTTCACCTCCCGGGACATCCGGGGTCCGTGTTAAGTGCCTTTCCGCCTCCGGTCCGGTCCCGGAGAGCGAGACACGGCCTCAAAAGGGTGACTTTCGGGACGTTGCCTTTGTGTGCGTGCTTCCCGAAAAGGTGCATCGCAGAAATATGTGCAACTTCCGCAGTCCTTCGGCGGCGGCGGCGGGGACACACTTCTTCTTGGTCATTTGTTGGTCACCAACACATTCACACGAGGCGTGGTGAGTGAAGTGTCCCTTCCCAGAAGTCACGCCAATCACATTACCGTGTGCTGCCGAGGACCTTCGGAGGGTAATGAATCGGGGCCCCGTATACAGGGGACTCCCGGGGAGTGATTCATCCCCGAAAAAATTAATCACCACATTTTCTGGGTCCTTCTCCCTCTGGCCCCGGGGTTGCCAAACGCATGGGACGGGAAACAAAGAAGCAGGCCGAGTGCGCCCTTGGCGGTTGCTATGCGGTGCGCGTATGTGTTAGTGTCACTACTTGATGCGCACCGCCGCGCACGCTGTACGCAATAAATCAAACATTTGCGTTTGTCACGCGACCGACCGACCGATTGCTTGCGTTCCGCGGAACACGCACGCGGGGTGGCCCCATTTTTTTGGCACACACGGGCGCGGCTCGGAAGGGGGGGTTGCCATCGTAAACACGATTTTGCTCCGTTATCGACACACCGTGCATGGGGACATTATTATCTCACTTACCATTCGCAATCCGCGCATCATCGGCTTGACCCGCATTGGGACGGTTCCAAAGTTGAGCGAAAGATTATTCAGTGGCCATTTTTAATCTTTAAAGCAGGGGTAAATTAAATGGAGAGAGAGGGGAACTGGATTGATTTGAAGCCACTCATCGTTACGCCTCGCTGGGTAGCGGAATTGTAATAACTTGCCACGACGCACGCCACACATACACGTGTGCAGCGCGAGCGCAAAGGTTACACGCAGGATGGCGGCGGCGACGGCGTGTCATAAACGGCGTTTTCTTTCCAATGACGTGTTGGCTACCCGTGTTGTTTTAATTCCTGCAAAACATCACAAACACAGGCGCGCGGGCCAAGTCCCTTTGCGAAGGCGCCGCCCGCCGCTCGCCGCTCGGACCTCGAGAGCGTTTGAAATTCAATCTTGGCAGCCGATGGCGATGACGACGATGGATCGAGTGGCCATCATCGTCATCGGCGTCGTGGCAACCTTCGACCCGCTGCCGCAGCAGCCGAAGCTAATTATCTCTCGGACCCCGAAATGCGCCAAGCGACAATAAATGCCGCCATCGATTCCAATTACCATTGTACCGAGACCGACAAACAGAGAGAGAGAGAGTCGGGCGATGAAAGGAACGAGAGAGCGTGCGGTTTGTTTTGTCATTCCTTGTCTCTCGGGTTGGCGGCCATCGATGTTGTGTCTTTTTATGCTGCTGTTGATGTATGCATGCGAGCGGATGTTGTGTTCGTGGACCTCGCTTTACACACCGCCCCGAGATGAGAGTTCGAGAGTTCCGAGGAGAGGTTCGGGTTTTCGAGCGCGGAGAGCGTGGCGTATGTATGGAACCGTCGGCCGCCCTGTTTTCTTTTTCCCATAAAGAGATGTGTCGGGGTGGACGGAAATTAAAATAGCCCGGTGGTAGAGGGCGCGACACCCTTTTCTGCCCCGGTGGCCGCACATCTGGCCGCATTATTATTATGCTGCCAAACGGCAACTCCAACTCTAAACTTTATTCATCGCGCGCGCAAATTTACCTATTCATCGATCGACCGAGTTTCCGAGTCCGAGACACCTCCGTTAATTAGGTGGCCAGGGTGCAGAAGGCGCATCCGAAATAAATATAGAAACCTGCTGCACCAGCGTCAACGGCGAACGGCAAACTTTCGAATCGATTTTTCGCCCTAAACCCGTGCTGATGCACGCGGCGGAAGGAGGGCTACCCCCTTGCGTTGTTGTCCCCACGGTGCAAAAAACGACGACGTCCGAGGAAGAAAAATACCCTAAAATTACTTTCCACCGAGCGAGGGAGCGAGCGATAGAGACCGAGCGATTCAAACGATAAATCTCGCACCTTGTCGCACCGCGCAAATAAGCATAAGTCAGCGCGGAGGGACAGGCGGTCAGGCGGGCGGACGGACGGGTGGCGCATCTTCTTCCTCTTCGCAGTCGTTGTCGCGTGCACATGTAGAGTGAGCACACGAAATAAATGAATCAATAATGTAAAGCTAGAGTGGAAAAAGGAAAATGGAACACGCCGCGCGCGCCGAGCGACATTCCAAATATCGAACCAGGAGCCAGGAGCGGACGGACGGGACGGGTGCGACGTGGCCACACTACGATGCACACACACCGCGATGCTCTAACCTCCTTTTATGCTGCCCTCTTCTCCTAATCTCCGGAGAGCGCGCCCGAGAGAGAGAGAGAGGGCTAATTAAAGACGCGGGACGACGATGGGGAGAGCGGCGCAAGAAGGTAACGGAAGCGTCGATACACACGCGCGACACACGGAACAAGGGGAAAACACACGGCGCTGATGGCCATTTGAGCGAGATCCGCCGCCGCCAAACCCCGCCGCCAGCGGACGGCGCAGCATGCAAAACGTGGCGGTAGCGGAGCGCGGTCAGTACGGGGCGCGTGTATGTATGAGTGCTCGCGGACATTCCGTTACACGGCAGAAGTTGCGCTCTGGAGGTATAATTTTATAACGGGGTGGCGTATTAGAGCTTTCGTCCGTTGCGCACCGCGAAGATGCCTGGGTCGATTGGCCTGCCAGCCATTATTGTGCCCATTTTGTTTGATCGATTCGAGGGGCCAATTCTCTTTTTTTTTGCTGCTGGCAGCCCTTTTCTTCTTCTTTTTCTTACTGCTGCTGCCGACCACACCGGAAGTTGCAACGGTAATTGGTGTATGGGAATTCTTTTCTCACGCTCGCGCGCTCTCTCGCGGATGCTCTCTCACCACGCGCGAAACGTCAAACTGAGAGTGAGTTTGTTTACATCTCTCACCGAGCGAGAGAGCGCCGGACACGCGACACGCGTTTTGATAAGCTGCTTGAATGGGGAGAGTTTCGTGGCACGAAACCCGAGATCCGATCATTAAAATGGCGACTCGACGAACTCGGCGCAAGAAAATAGGAAATCCGACGGCGGCGGTCATCGAGAATGCAACACAATGCGATGCAGCGGTGAAGTGCGAAAGAGTGAGAGAGCCGAACACTCACGGGAGAGCGACGGGGGCTCTCTCGCACGTGCGAGAAGCGTGAGTGACGGTGACCGCACGGAATATTATTGTTACAGATTAGAGGCCACAACAAGTGAGCGCATAAGTGAATGTCTTTTATCACCTTTTATCGGTGCTTCGGTTGATGAATGCTAATAAAAGAATAATAATTGCGAATCTGTCGTCAGTGAGACGCCGTGAGAAACGATCGACTTTAAACCCGTTAGCGCGAGCCGCGGGCTATGCCTTTTATGCCTTTTTTTCGCTCGTCCTCCTCCCTGCACTGTCATCGTGTCGTGCCATCTCGCTCGCTCGCCGAAGTCGTTTTTTTCATGTATTATTTGTGTTGTATCGCGCGAGAGCCGTCGGGTCGGGTGCGCTAATCAGCTCACTGCGCGCGGCATGGGAAAAAAGAGGACGAAGAAGGCAAAACACGAATCTAACGCGCGCGCTGGTGTGTGTTCGATAAATGGCGGGGTTCCGAGGCCACCACCGGATCGGAAATGGGCAGTTATTCGGTTTTAATGCGCCACGGTGTCTTATTATTGTTCTCTCGCTCTCTTTCTCTCTCTGTCTCGGTGGCAGCGTTCCGCACCTCGTGATGCCCCTCAGACCCCCCAAGAGAAGGGTGAAGATAAATTAGACGGGCGCGAACACTCCGCGTACAAAGGTCTCTCGCACACATACGCAAGCAACGACGGTCTTTCTGCGGGTTATTATCTGTTGTAATAACAATTGCTTGCGTTTCGATTGATTACGGGAACCCCATCTTCTCGTACTTATCAGCTAAAAAGTTGCCTTTATGTCGCATTCGCCCGAGTTATTGACATCCCATTTTTCCAACGGGATGCCCGTGAAGCCGGACACGAAGCGCAAAGCGGAGCAAGAAAAGGCAAACCCGAACCCGAGCCGAAGAAGAAGAAGGAAAAAAAAGGTGAAACACGAAACACTTTATAAGCATATAAATGCTCACACGCAAATAATGGGAGCGAACGGAGAGAGACAGAGAGGGCGTTCGTGTCCGTGCGTGAGCGAGAGAGACGAGCACGTCCCTGAAGGCGGCGTACGTGCGTCTGGGGCGCACGAAACAAAATTAATAACAATCAAAGGCGACAAACGAACGGTGCTGTGGTGGGGCCACGGGGCACCCCGTTCGCCATTTGCGTCCGCAAATATGGCGTCCTTCGCGGCCGTGTGCTTGTGTGGGTCCTCGGCGGTGTCGTGACACGCCGCCGCTGCCGATTGATGATGGCGCGCGCGTAAAAACACTTCGAGACCTCTAACAATAATAAAGAAAAACATGCGCCACCAACACACCCGCAGTAGTAGGGCCCTCCAGTGTAGTGTGGCCTTCTTGCAATTTAATTGCACAACCATTCGGCGGTCTCGGCGGTCCGGCGGCGGGTGGGTGGAATGCAGCCCGGCACGGATGGAAGTCGTCGTGCGTCGTGTTTCTATTTTAAAAATGGCCCGATGAGAAGATGCAAAGGTTTCTCTTTTGTTGCGCCCACCGATGGCGGTTTTCCCGATTTCCCGAACTGCAATTGCAAACGATTTCCTTAACGACGACACAGGAGGCCACGCATACCATCGTCGGGCGGCGGTGCTGCAGCTGCGCTTACGTGCCGCGTAATGGTCACGTTCTGTTTGCGCCCGATTTTAATGTTGGCCCCGTCGTTTGTTTCCATTGTTTGCTACAAGACACTGGCCGCCCGCCCACCCGCCAGTCGTCCTTGTGGAGGAATTTAATGTTCACTTCGCGGACAACGGAACGTTACATAAAGCTCGAGGTGCTGCCTATTTAAATCATCCAAGATGGCGGCGTTAATTCGTTTGAAGCTTTACGGCGGTTCCCCCGACGACGGGAGCGGGGCACGTGACCCAGAAACGGACGGGCTCCACATATGCGCCTCCCGAATTTGCATGCCCCCCCCCGCCGGAGAGAGGTCCCGTTTCCCTCTCTCTCTGTTTCGCTCACCCGTGGGATCCGTGGGCGATCCCCAAACGATTGGCCCAAAGTGTTCCACCTTCAGCGCTAGACGGGCGATAGATGCCACGCGAGCGAGTCCCACCTGCAAGAAACCCCACCCGTGTGCGCTCTCAGGTGGCCTTTCTCTTTGTGCGAATCCCGCGTCCCCACCATCGTCCGTTGTTTCGTGGACGGCGCAATTCTGGGGCGGGGGGTGCTGCGTCCATTTTTGCCCTTCTTTTCTTGCGCTCCACACGATGACCTCGCGCCCGAGCGAGAGAGAGAGAGAGAGAGAGCGATCCGTTCGTTAACTTTGGATGCAGCAGCGGAGATCGGATGCCGTTGTTTAGAGATTCGACGACGACGCGGAGGTCCGAGAAGTCGCGCGATGACGATGATGATGATGCTGATGATGATTTATGCCACTACGTATGGTGGGCAGCGGCAATCATGCATATTCACGTGATGCACCCCAAGAGTGGCAACTGCACCTTCTGTCCCTATCTGTCCTGGGCCGGCTCTGGGTCGGTTCGCTGTGTCTGTGTTTTTCCTTTGCCTCCTTTTTTCTAGTTCCCGCCCCCCTTTGGGTGCTTTCTGGGGTGGGTGTCCACCGAGTCGAGTACATACCGAAAGCCACCGCCACCCCCCCGGCCCGGCCGGGTGGGTGATTTGTAGTTGTTGCAATGCTGTGCGCTGCGCTTTGTTGGCAGCATAATTCGTTGAACCGACGCACACCAATACACGACCATTTCCGACTCCGGCCGCTGGCGGAGATTTTAGCGAAACGAGCGTGGAATCGATTTTTAAAACGATTTGCGGAGCAGTCAAGTGGCGGGGCTCCTTTGGAGCCTGCAAGATGTTGTCGCGTGTGTCACGTGTCACTTGCATGAAACTCAAATCGCGCTTGATGCATCGGGTTGAGTGGAGGTTTCGACACTTGAACATTGGACACTTTCTTCGCTGGGCCCGGGTTATCTTGGGCTCATCGGTTGAGGGTTCCTAAGGGACGTGGAACACCTCCGAGATTCGGCTCGAGTTGTACGATATTTTGATACTCAAACTGTCCTTGTTTGGACAGTTTATTTAATAACGTAACGGGGTTCCAGCTTAATTGCCAACCTTATCTAGCATCAATAACTTTTTCAACTACTGATTACTTGATTTTGATAACGTAAAATTTCTTTCGGAAAATAGAAGGAGCCTCCGTAACCGTCGATGGCGTATGCTACCGAGCAATGTTGACTGATTGGTTCTTTGGCAGAATTGAAGCTGATAAGGTGGGGCTTCAAGTTGTTGCGATTGGACACCATTAGACTATAGGCTTTGGGCAGCGAAGCAAGCCCCAAATTCAAACTGATATTGCCGAGATAGGATCAGATACAATCGAAAGTATACTTAAAAATAGGTCGACGGAATGGGCTACTGCCAAGCCAGCCATCGTAGACACTTGATCAAAATTATTTTTCATACACAAATAAATGTTCAAGCATCAACAAATATTTTACGCCCTTTTTTTGGAATAACCAAATGAATAAATGAACCTTAAATTGAGCACCCTATAGTTAATATCTGTTGCTTTCTGTAAGGGTGTGTTTTACGGACGCCAGCTGCATTACTGACTGCTCTATCGACGGGCCCCACATAACTGCCTCTAGTTAGACAGTCAGTAGACCTCAAGGACATTTGTGCAATACTCCAAAAGGGCAATCATTCAGTCAGTCGACGCTGTGCAACTCGCGTGAGGTGGGCTTTTGCCCAATTAAATGAGCTAATATAGACGTGACGCCAGACCAGACGTGAACGTGAAACATCTTCGAATGCGAAACAACTTCTCGGAACGTCGCCGGAACGGACAATTAATTACCGGCTCGAGAAGGTCACCGCAAGCGTCAAGTCGCCCCTTTCTAATTATAATCGATCGATCGTGCGTTGGGTTTGTTTCTTCTAGAATTCCAGATCGAAGCAACCATGTGTCGGATGACGTACATTAAAAGACATTGCATTTCAAATACTTCAAACTGTCATCCGCGGAGGGTTCCACATTCGTGACGACACGGTTCTTTTTTCGGGATAAATAAAAAACGGGATTCGACGATGCAATTGGAAACAATCGGAATCGGCCTCCGAAAGGGTTCACGCCGCCGCACCGCGGTGCTTTTCCACCAAATCAACTCGCTCTCTCTCTCTCTCTCTCACTGTCGGATCGGAGAAAACAACAACAACGTAAAATAAGGAGAGCATAACCCGCATCGAAAGCATGACTTTCAAATCGTGTGGCGGCCCATCTTCGGGGGCGAGTCGCGCGCTCCACTTCGGGAGTTGCTCATTACTCGCGGCCGCAGCACACATACACAGGCAGCTCCGTAGTTGTTGACCAGTCCCCCCCTTCAATCCCTTCCTCAGTGTCCACGTGGCAATCCGTTTCGGTGGCGCAAAATCCATCGCCTACTTAGCAGTGTGTTGTGTATGTATTGTCAAGGTTTATACAACAACACGTCAACTCTCTTCTCGGGGTTGCGGTGTCATTCTTCTGTCACTTGCCAACGCACTCTCTCTCTCGCTCGCTGTGGCGCTCTTTTTAGTGCAATATGTATATTGGATGGGTTTGGATTTAATGTTCCGCTCTCCGTGTGCAATCTTCCCGCCCTCCGGGGTGGCCCCTTTCCCACCTCTCCCCCTCTCCTGGTGGGAGGAATGGCACAAAACCTGATTGCCCCAGGAGTTGTTTGAATTGTTTTATTTGTACGCCTTTGCTTTTTTGTAGTCAGCTCGAGGCTCTCTCTCTCGCCCTCTCTCTCTCTCGAGCCGAGCATAAAGCATTCAGCATCGCAGGAGGTGAGGTGGAAAGCGGGGAAGCGGATTAGTTAAAGGAAGTCGATTGCCATCAGGACGGTGGATGGCTTCCAACTCTAATTTGTGTTTTATGTTTCGTGTGTCCGTCCGGCCGTGTGCCTGTATGTGTGTGGGATGTGGAGATGCAAATTCATCACCCCTTCTCTCACGCACGCACACACACACATAGACATTGGAGCCGTTTAATCAATGTCTTACTCCCGTTCGGCAGGGCTACTTCGATTACACATGGACCGTGCCGGACTTTGCCTCCTTGCTCTCTCGCTCTCTCTCGCTCGCTCCGTCTCTCTCATTCGCATGCTTGCTGTTGGCGCTCTCTGACGCATCTTAGCAACCGTTTCATTTCCGTGTGTGTTTAAAATCATCCCTTTTTCTTCGGGTGCGAGAGAGCATAAAACCCGCATAGCCTACACTGATGGCCAGTCAACACTGCTTGGGGAGGGGGGGTCCGTGGCGAAAAATACAAAATAAAATAGTGAATTTGAATAAACTCGGACCGCGGGCGTCGAGCGTGAACGCCTTTCTTTCCTTCTGTCCGTTCACAGTTCATTTCGAGTTCATCAAATTACGGCGCCGAAATGAGGCGGTGGCGGCGGCCATTAGACACTCCTCCGCCGGATCACCGCCGAGTCCCATTACGACGGCGGACCGGAGAGGTAGGGCGCCTGAGGTGCTTCACCCCGCCCAAGCTAATGATGCTGGTCGATGATGGTGGTCGATGATGATGTAAATCCCAACCCCAGCATCGTCGGTCGGTCGGACAGCGTGTTGGGATAAGAATATTCGAATGCTTGGATGATGTCATCAGCGATTTATCGAATTGATTTGCTTCGCCATATTTGGCATTCGGAGGCATTCGTGTTATTGGCGTTCGAAATTAGCGTCCAGATCTGCACACGACGGCTGCACGTGGGCTGCAGAGACGCGTTTTTTTGGGCTACAAAATTGACTTTATTCATCAACGTAATCGCCATCAGAAGCCGGTCAAGAGCCATTCCAGCGCCCACCTCTCACGATTCGATACCATTTTTATATTTTGCCTCAAAATTAGGCCTCAACGATGACGTCTTCATTCGAGCGAAATTTTGAGTGGATGGTGTTTTCCTTCTAAAGATAGTCGATGAATATTACAATACGCACGTCCCAAAATTTCGAAGCCATAACCTTTCCACTCCGATGACGATCGATTTTTGGATTCCGGGGTGAAGTGATGGAATCATTAGCGAAGTTGTATGTAATCCATTACTTTGAAAATAAGAAGAGTAGTGTCAAGACTACCTTAAGATCTATATGTTACGCGGGATCGCAAGTGAATCTATTCTGCGAATTCTAATCTAGACCCATCACCTTCCTGCGTGGGAAATTTGCCCGTCATCGGCCGAACGGTCAGCTCCGGAACTACGACTCGTACCGCGTGGGAAATTTGCCCGCCATCGGCCGAACGGTCAGCTCCGGAACTACGACTCGTACCGCGTAAAGCAGAAGCTACATTACAAGTTGAATGCCATAAACTTGAAATGAGCAAATAAACAAATAAAAAAGGGCAAAAACAAGTAAATAAATAAAAAAATGCGCCCCTAAAACCCAATTATCCTTTGGCTCTCGAGCTTGCCTTAAAAGAAGTTCACCAAGGATCAGGACATACGTACGGCAAATCTCTGCCCGCCGACCTATGAGATCGATACACGACGCCCGGAATCGGTAACAGGGACCTTGGAGGAACCACAGGGGGAACAACGGAATTTCCGGCGGGCATAAAATTAAAACCTGAGAACGAAGGCGCACGCATACCAGCGTCCAGCGCCCGTCACTGTGTGCCGTGGCCACAAAACGGGTCGCAATTCGTTTCGCGTCAGCCAACAATCAATATGGCACCGCACCCGCAACCTTCGAGTGGTTCGTCCGGACGCCCGGCCGGGACTTTCCCCCCGGACAGCCCATTGACAGGAGAGGGCGCCCAGCGCAGGACATGGCCCTGTGCCGCGCGGATATTCCGGTCCATGGGTTTTTGGTTGCTTTCGGTCGGGCGGGCGGGTTTCCCCGCGATACTTTTCCCACACCGTTGCCGCCTGGCGCCAGGGTGCTAAATGAGCCATCTTCCTCTCACTCTCTCTCTCTCTCGCGGGTGCGCTCGCCCGCCCATTGTCTCTTTCGCGCCGGATGGCGATGTGGGTAAGTGGCAATAAAAGTGATCAGCCTTCGAAATGCCACATTTTGGCTGTCCACGAGAGAGAGAGAGCGAGCGAGAGGGGTTGAAAAAATACCAGAAAATTTCCCCCTTCGTAGCGGAAATTCACACCGGGGCGGCGGTGTGCTTAAAGGGATTTGTTTTTCGGTAAATTAATGGGAATGTACGGCACGCAAAGGGTCCTCCCCAAAATTTGGGCATCACCCCCGGGGGAAAAGTGACTCCGGTCCGCTCCGCGATTTGGTGGGTTTTTTTGTGTGAGTTTCCTGAGTTTCGCCTCTGATTTTCCGCCGCGGCCGGGAGGGTTGGGTTTTATCGGTTTTTGGACGAGGTCGAAACGGGAGATTGTTGCAATTGATTTTAGCGCACATTGAATAAAGCGAAGAATGTTGGTGTTTTAAATAAATTCAGCAATTAAATTGTGTTGATCGATCGATGATTTATTTCCTGTCATGAGTGTGTCAAACGGAGCATGAACGCTGCTTGTTAAACGAAACCAAACTACCCATCCAAGATGGCTTATCGCTATATGACACCCCAAAACGGGGGAAAGGTATTCGTTGATGTTACTATGATTGTAAACCAGCAGGCGGCCATCTTCGGCTACCTTCAATAATGAGTCAACCTTTATCGATGGCCCCGGGTAGCAACGTGGCAACCCGTCGACGGCCAGTCCAAAAAGGGAACACAATCGGCGAGCGAAGGTTTTTCCGATCGAATTAAAATAATCATCGCTCCTGTGTCTCTCTCTCGCTCCGGTGTGCTCTCTCATTCGCAGCAACATCATGAAATGTTTCCTCCCAATCGTCCCAACCGGACCCGACCCGACGAAGACTTTTCTTTTTGCGCATCCCGCACTCTATCTATTAGTGCATTTAATAAGAAAGAGACCGACCGATGCGGGAGCGAGAAAGGATCTAACAACCGCGAGCCCGAAGAGATAAATAACACATTAGAGACACAGCAGCAGCAGCAATGTGTGGCGTGTGCATGCAAAGAACGGAATGGCCTCCGAGCGCGCGAAAAGGAACGAGACCGCCCGAACATCCGCTTGCAGGTCCGAGCCGAGGCGCAAAAAAAACCGCGAGATCCGCGAAGTTTATTTAACTCTCGCGCAGCGCAAAACTCGTGGAAGAAGGTCACCCGATACACTCCCGAACGCAAGGGAACGGCCCCCCCTCACAACCGCTCTCCCTGGGGCAATCGGCCAGGCCCTCCGAACGGTGCATTAGAAAACGGTGGTGGTGGTGGCCAGCCGAAAAAAAACCGAATAGATGCTTGGCCACGGCGGTGGGGCGAACGCGAAAAAGCCAAGATAAAGAAAAGCATCTCGGTGGTGCCCACAGCGCCACAAGGAATTCAAATAAACCCGAACAGACCACCGATCCAAACCGCCCACCGTGCGCCACCCACCCACCACCGATTCCATAACATAAAACATACGAACACTTTTTGCTGTAACGCGCGTCGCATCGCCGACCGACAGGTTGGCCATCGGACTCGCGTTCGTTTGAGCGAGAAATTATTATGTACCAACCGCCCTTCTCTCTCTCTCTCGCTCGTTCGCTCGCTCGCGGTACGGTACTCGGTGGCATTCCTTATGTTGGGGCTCCCCACTCGCTCCGGCAACCCCGATGGGGGTCGGGATCGGGGTGATCAATCTTTTATGTCAAATCCGGTCCGCTCACGACATTCGCGCGACACCAAAGAGCGCATGTACCCGTGTGTGCGTGTTGGTTGGTGGTGCGTGGCTGTGGCTTAAATTTGTCAAACAAATCGATCGTCAAAAGTTCGGGAGAAAATTCAATGAAAACTTGATGTCGCCGCGTCTAGAGCAAAGTGCTGAGGTTGAGTCTCGGCCCCAATTTGCTTCTCTGCGCCCGTGTCAACCTATGCTCCCTCTGCTATCTCGCTCGCTCTCTCACTCTCTCGCTTCGAATTTTCCAATTTCTCCGATTAAACGCGCACACTGCACCATAAGCATAAGCAATGAGCGGGCCCCCCGCCACACTTGAGTGTTGCGGGACACAACATCATGGAGGCGATTTTACTTAAAATAACACATTGCGAGTGAGCTGCGTGTGTATTTGTGAGAGAGAGAACGAGCGAGAGAGCCTCCTCATCCTCCGAGAGATCGAAGAGATGTTCCACTAAATACCCGTCCCCCCCTCCGACCGAGGCCGCCTGAAATCGCGTGTCGGCAAGTGGATTGCGTGTTGCAACCGAACCCCCACCCCCCGTGGGGCTGTGAGTGTGTTGGTGTGTCACGATGGGGTGCCACCTGAAAGTGTATCCATGTCCCCCCCCATGTCGGGCGGGGGGGTTCTTTTTCGCCTTTTTGTCCCCTTTCGGCGGCCCCGCTATGTTATGACAGCTTATCCCTTCGCGTTTGCCGCTACTGGCCGCTTACAGTGGTGGCCCGTTTTTGACACCATCGGTCGTTCATCAAATTATAATAATTTATTTACACCGGGTAGAGTTTTGGGGAAATAAAAGCATCCCACCGCTGTCAACACGGACGTGCTCCATCAACTTCGGCGGACGTGCTCCAAACCCTATCGGTCAACGAATCG
This sequence comes from Anopheles bellator, assembly GCF_943735745.2. Taxonomy (NCBI): domain Eukaryota; kingdom Metazoa; phylum Arthropoda; class Insecta; order Diptera; family Culicidae; genus Anopheles; species Anopheles bellator. The sequence goes on along the minus strand of NC_071285.1, from coordinate 5,367,238 downwards.
GTGGAAACCGGTTGGAGCGGGATCAAAACTGGAGACTCACTGTACCGTTCGGCCCGAACGGCACGAAGACGGTTGTTCGGGCCGGTGGTTGCTACGATTGTCACCACAGATATTCCACCGCGGGACCGGCGGGCCGGGGTATCATCCCCGGCACCTCCCCGGCCGACCAGCCTCCGCTCCGCAGTGTTCCATTTACACCCACCGAAAAGGTGAAATGATTGATGTTTGGAATGTTCCAGCTTCTCCGGACCGCCGCCGCACGGACGGACCGTCATCTTTCTCGGCTCCGTCTCGCTCTCTTTCTCGCGCTCTCTTTCTCCGTGTCCCATCCTCGGGGTGTTCTGTTTCTTATCTTCGCACTTCGCCAGGCCTACGCCCGGCCTCGGCCTCGTTCCGGCACCTTCCGGACTCACCGGGTCCCGGTGGGCAGTTTGATCTGCCCGGTTTTTGCCTGCCCATCTTCGGGCTTTCGGGATGGCGGAATCGATGGCGTTTCTGGGCGCGCTCTTGTGTGTGCGTTTGTAGATTTAATCGTACTCCTTCGACTCGAGGGCGACTTTTACGGTTCGATTTGTTCTTTATGACCCCTCTCTGACTCTGCCACGGAGAAACAGGTTCTCCGAGTAATCCAGAGCTCTGCTGGCAGATGGCCATGGCCGTTACTGACAAGAATTCTCGCCATCGCAGCCCGGCTGCTTTGCATAAGATTGCGGCTGAATCATTTACCGAGTTTAGCCAGCGAGCTGGCCGGTTAGGTTCCGGGTTAGTAATAGCGATATTTTAGGCGAGCCGAGATAATGGGAATCCGGTGGAAAGTTTCGGTCACCTCGTCGTCGTGATTAGGCACAGCTCATCCGTCACACACTGCGACAACATGACTCACACAGGTTGTGTGGACAGCGTACGAAAAGTAGAGGAAGAATTCGTGTGTTCGTGCTGGCGCATCCTTGGCGCAACACTACGTGGCACTTCTCCGCGTCTCATCCCAGGCCGCTGTTATCGCCCATTTTACGCGCACTTTACGGTGCGCGCTGGGCATGAAATTAATCATCGACCCTCCCGAGAGCGACCGGAAGGGGACAGAACGGTGAGAGAGAGAGAGAGAGTGAGAGCGGCCGACCATCGGTCGGTCGGTAATCGTTTGTTGGCTACGCAGAGGGAACGGCAAACGAGGCCACATCATTACGGGCAACGGCAAATGACGAAAGACGGAGCGAAAAAATAGAGGCAAATTTTCACTGCAACAACTCACGCACATCTCAATGTCCCAGGCACACACACACCGGCACACGAGGGCACTTAGCGGCTGCGGCGGACGCGTCGCCAGCCCGCCCATCGGCCACGTGCGGCGGGAAGCGAATTATCATCTTCACGCCGCGCCACGGCGAGAGACGGCGGCATAAACTGCGTTTGGGGTGAAAGCGAGAAGTGACGCGCGGATATGTCTCGGAACAGATGAAGCGTGTGCTCAGTTGTCCAATAAGCTGTGCGGTTCAATAAGATGTCGGTCGTTTTCGAAAGGATAAGGAGATCCTGAGTCCAGAGATCGACCACAAGGGGAATCGAATTTTGTTTCTGAATATTATTGTAATCTGCCAGCTGAAGGACAACCACAATTGGGATTGGCGACGACTCACTAGGGATTTGGCCATTAGCGACTTCCATCTGTTTCCGGGCCCCAAAACAAATCATAAATCAAATGATAAGTTGTATTTCAAATCATAAAATTGTATTTTTCCTATCAATCCGTTAAACTTATTTAACAGCTTCGTTTAAACTCATTTGGTTGGTGAGTAGGATTTCATGTTTTGGCTTTTCTTACCTAGTCGTGACCCGATCACATCCAATAATTGATTGCTGACCTAACCTGTATTGCCAATATCGTTGCCTTTCTAACCGTTTTAACCGTTAACGGATGCTGGGGTTTCACCTCTTGGCATTGTTCACAGGCGATAGTTTTTCCCCGCAAACCCCGTTCGGGATTTACGTCTGTCCGATCCGCGAGGGGGTTGTCCGGGTCGGAACGGAAATGTGTCACGCTCGCAGGAAGAAGCGAGTCTCGCGCTCCCTTATTGTTGTGTTGTGCTGTGCTGACCGAAGCGAGTTCTGCGAAGAAAACCCAAAACGCACACCACACGGGCTCATTTTTCCGCCAAAGAGAAGGCAAAAACGGTTTTTACGGCATTCCTGACCTGCCCACTGCCACGTATCTCTTTCTCCCTCTCTCTCTCTCTGGGTGCTGTCAATGGGAAAGTTTGTTTGTTTTCGTTGCCTACTTACCACGCCGTTTCTTTGGTCGTGTCGCCCATCATTCCGCCTGAAGGCCGACGAAGGTAACGGTCTTGCGGAAAGGCGGAAAAGCCACCCAGAAAGTCCAGCCCCTGGTAAGGGTCCCAGCCCCCCGAAAGCATCCAGGCTCAATGTCCTGCGTGCGCGGATTATGTTCAGCGGGATTCAATTTGTACGCCACAACGTGCACAAAAAAAAGTCACCGAAGACGGCGTTGCGATTAAATCGATAACGAGCCCGACCCAACATCGGACACATAAATCGTGACGTCAGCTCGCGGGCTCTCCGAAGAGTTGGTAGCCGTTAAGGAAGTTTATAAATATATGCAAGGGCGCGCGCGGTCAACACTTTCAATTCAGTTGCGACTCCCGACCGGTGCGGATCGAACGACAGCGTGCGAGCGTGAGAGAGAGAGCCGGAGAGCGAGCGAGTGAGTGGTGGGAAAAAAAGGAAAGCGAAAGAACAAGAAGTAATAAACAAAGACACCAGCAACCGATCACACGAAGCGACCCGAAAACAACGAACTCACTCGCCGTCTATCGCCACTTAAACTCCAGCAAGCAAAGGTGAGCGAGCGAGAGAGCCTCCGTCGCAGTGTGTGCGGTATTCACGGGAGATTCAATTATTAAAATAAACGGGAAGACGAAATCCCCCCGCATCCAAAGTGCAAACGAGAGAGAGAGAGCGAGACAGACAGGGAGACAAAAAAAGCCACACATAAGCCGACCCTCGTGGGCTGGAAGGGGTGCCCCGGTGGAGGGCGGTAAACAAACAGCAGCCGTGCAGCGTGCAACACGCGAGCGAGAGAGAGAGTGAGAGCGGGCGACGTCTCGTAATCAAGTGGTGGTGTGTGCATTCGGAAACACGCGTAAACGACACCCTTTACGCGCGCGGTGAGTGCACACCACATAATCTATCAATGACGAGAGAGCGTCGCCGCCGCCTGCTTCGCCTCTGTTCTCCGCCGCCACCGTGATGGTGCTTGGGAAAGGTTAGCGCCAAAAGTGAGTGAGAGAGCGAGCGAGCGAGAGAGCGTAAACGGCACGTAAACAAACCAAACCCCGACAGAGAGAGAGACACGCACACTCTGCCCGAGAGACGAGGAGTCTCGTTTTTGACACGATTGCAATCGCGGTCGGGTGACTCAACGCTCTCACAACTCATCATCAGCGCGAGTTTCGCGTCTTTCGGTCGGTCGACGGTGCGGTGTGGTGCGGTGGCGTGATTGTGTCGTCTCGAGTGGAATGCGGAATAAGAAGAGAGACACCGACACTCTCGCACGAGGGCCATTCGCCGCGCGATAAACGGATCAGTCGTTCCGCAGAAACCGAGCCGTCCGCACGCGCGCGGGTTGAGAGCACGTGCCCCCCCTTCATCCGAGCAGCTGCTACGTCATCGAAGGCGCGCGCCAAACAGCGCTACCGTGGGAATACGTGCGAAAGAGGGAGAGAGAGCGCTGTGTGATTTATCCGTTCCGTTCGGATTTCCGTCCATTAACATCCGATCCGATCGACGGACGGCGTGACGCCCTCTTGACCCGCCTGGCTCTCTCTATGTGTATGTGCGCGATTGATCGCCATCGTATCTTCTCCGCCGCTGATGGATGATCGCGCTGCAGCCAACGGAAGGCTAGAGCGAGACCGACGTCATTGAGTGAGTGACAGACGCGCCACAAACAACAACAACAAAAAAACCCAAAACGTAGTGCAGCGTATCGAGCGCGATAGAACCGGTTGGCGGAAAGAGAGAGCGAGCGAGAGCGGATTAGCCAGACGGCAGATCGGGTGGCGCGCGCGGGAGAGCAGAAATCATAATTAGGTGCGCACCCGCAGGCCAATATTCGAACAGTTTGCGTGCAGAAGCCGAAGCGAGCGGTCAGGTCACATTACAACGACGCGTGCACTCCTGCTGAGTCCGGTCCAAGAGAGGGAGAGAGAGAGAGAGTGATCGCGTGATATTAATTGTCGCGCTCGATATCCGTTTACGCGAGAGCGCGTAACCCGATCGACGAGACGATCGGGGTGTGTTTGGCCTTTTGTCTCTGCCGCGTGTCGTGACCTTGGGCACCGGCCGCCGTGTGTTGGTCGATGCTAATCAATCGCGAGTGGTGTGCGTGGCTTTGTGTTCTCCGTCGCTATCGGAAAGCAGCGGAGCGCCCAGCTGCCTTTTAACCGCGGGCCAATTGCGAGTGTGCAGCGGTGTGTTGGTGTCCGGCCTTTTTAGGGGGGGCCAGCATTGAATGGCAGCGCGTGTTGCCGCGTGATCGTTCGTGTGTGTTTCGGCGCACGGTCTCGACTATCGGCTACTATCAAGCAAAACGGAAGGCTTCAGTGGTCCGGTGACGACGGCGACGGCCAAACTCGAAACGATGGCCGAAGCGCAGCGGCTGATCGGGATTTCGCTGGCGAAGATCGCCCAGGCGCGCGTCTGCCGCGGTGGCGTTTCGCTCCACAAGAATCTGTTGGTCGCGACGGTCCTGCAGAAGGCGCGCTACATCTTCATGGAGGAAGCGTACCACATCGTCCACGGTCACTATCTGCAGCAGCAGCAACAGCAGCACAATGCTTACCTCGCCCAAACGATGGTCAGCCCCGTGGCACCGGAGGAGGACGGTGACAAGTGCGACAACGCACAGCAGCAACGTAGCAGTATGGCAATGGCAGCTGCGGCTGCCGCTGCCGCTGCAGCAGCGGTCGCTGCCGCATCGACCACCGTCTCCAAGACGCCCTCCCTGGTGGACGAGGAGGCGGACGAGGGGGAGGACGACGGCGGCGTGATGCTGCCGACGACGATCGAGTCACTTCCGCTTGAGCCCGTGGCGGCGGCGGCAGCGGCGGAACCACTCAACATGTGCCGGAGTGGGAGCGACGAGACGGAGCAGGAGTCGGAGCGGCACCACCACCACCACGATATGTCGCATCTGTTTCTGTTACCGGCCCTTGCACCGTGGATCGGCGGTGGCACCGGAACGGGATCGGGGGAGGACGACGGAGCGGATGATCGCTCCGCCACCCCCGGTTCGTTCTCACCGTTCGCGGCCGACGATGACGATGATGAGGAGGAAGATGAGGACGATGAGGAGGGCGAGGAAGAGAGTCGGTGCCAGGATCTGTCTTGCCATCAGCGAACGGCACCAGCACCACCACCACCACCAACAGCAACACCGTCTGCGATGCTATACTTCGATCTCGATGATCGACGGAACGTGAGGAAGCGCTTGCTGCGACGGCGGCGCTGTCGAAGTGGCGAGGAGGCAGAAAGCGATCGTGTGGTGGCGGCCAGTAAACGAAAGTCGAGCGACTCGATCAGTAGTGCCGCCCGCGATAGTGATGACGACAGTGGAAGCGGAGGTGATGCTGCTGCTGCGGCTGACGCGGAGACTGTTCGTGGCGAGCTTCCGATGGCGTTACTCGCTGCCAAGCGGTTGAAGCCGGATACGGACACCCGGCCCAGTTCCTCCTGCACGCCACAGTTCTACGCATCGCCCGCTATCTGCTCGCGGAGTAGTGAGACGGAGTCGCGCACCTCATCCTCATCGCCATCGTCCGGCCAACAGCTGGAAGCGGAAAACCTGACCACCACCGGGCCCGGCCATTACCAGCACCAGCAGCAGCCAAGGGCCAGTGATATACCGGAGACTGTGGCGTCGGTCGAAAGTATCGATCGGATAACGTCGCTGGTATCGATCTTCAGCTTCGGCAATCTGTCGCGCTCCGTGTCGACGCCGGATTTCTGTGCGGCCCAGGCGCAGAAGGACCGTGGGTCGGGGTCGCGCCCCGACGGGGTGGTGGTGGTCGGTGGTGCTGCATTGCAGCATCACGGCCAGCGCGGCTACCTGACGATGACGGTGTAGTAACGTCATGTGCGATCGCGCGCGCGAGAGAGAGAGAGTAAACGGTGAACTAGTTAGGATCAAAACGGTACTTTCACTAAAGTCGCGATGATCAGCGCGCGTGCGAGAGACAAGATCGAAGCGTTAGAAAGAGAGAGAGAGAGAGGACCACCACGACAGAGGAAAAGAATCAAAATGTAGGGTTAGAGTTAGACGTTTAAGCAGAACCATAAATGCTGTTCCTGTTGTCTGTGTCCTGCCTTTGGCTGACACGCCTAGGGTCGCGGCCAAATGAAGCGAAGATTGAATATTTATTATGCGAGACACGCACAGCAAAAGGGGAAGCAAATTAACATAAGAAGTGGCCACCGCGAGAGAAAGAGAGTGATCGACAAGCGGAGCATATTAGAGGGTGCATCCAAGAGAAAACAAAGCAGAGGCCGTTCGAACGACAGTACATCACAGAGAGCCCTAGAGAGAGCGAGAGAGAGAGAGAGGCAGACGGCGAGAAGCAAACAGTAATTGGCCAAGAAAAGTGTAGCCCACGGTGGCGGCGGAGTGTCAAAGGCGAAGACCTCTGGTGCATTTGGTGCACTCTGCGGGGTTCGAAAGTGCGCGGCGGCGGCGTCGTGTCGCGATCGCGATCTGCGACAGATGATCGCGATCCAAAGCTGTGTGTGGATGGGTAGAGCCGATTGGAAAGTTATGTTTCGGTGGTGGTGCTGCTGCTGCGATCCTTTGTTTCGATCTTCGATCACCGGATCACACTGCACGGAGCTTTGCGCGATCACAGGAAAGTGTATACGAATCTATTAATGTAAGCTTCCCGAACGTGGCGTGTTGTGGCGGCCTTCGGTTTGGCTTCCCGCGCCCCGCCCGCCTACTACGTTACGGATTAAGTACATTCGTTTTATCAGTATGTCAACTGTGACCGCGACCAGCCAGCCGGAGCTGGTCGTCGTGTGTTCTCCTCCTTTCTGTTTCGGTAGCTCGGTACTCATTGTGTTCTACAAACTATGTATAGCGCGGAAGAAGCTGCGGATTAGCATTAACAGAACACGGAACTTACACAAACATACACACATACAACACACATATTTATTGTGATAGGAAGCGCGAAACGAGAGAGAAATAAACCCTAAAACCGTTCGCCACCTTGTGGACGGACGGAATTAACAAAAACCAAACGGAGACCCGTACCCCCTGTTGCCCTTTTGCTCTTCACAGCTCGCTTCTGGTGGATCATTCGATGTCATAACGACACCCCCGGTGGCGGCGGAACGCACGGTCTGGCCGCACGATCAGTTTGCGCCCCATCGCCATCATATCATTCGAATGCAGCGCCCCGAACCGTTGGAAGTGTGCGGAGTGGTGGCCATCGATCATCGGCGTGTCAATGAACCCTGGCGGCGCAGGTGCCGCGCTTGGTGCGGGGCGGGGACACAGATTTTTGCAGGCCTCACAGCAGCAGCAGCAGCGCCACGTCGGTGCGCCTTTTAATGTGTGCTCACCGATGGCCGCCGTTGCTGGCGAATATGAAAAGTGAAAGTTTACATAAATCTGACCACCGAGAGGTTCCCCGGATCGATGGTTTCGTCATCATCGACAGTACGCCACGGCAATCAGTATAGTGTCGAGAACAATCCAATGCGACGGGGACCGCGCTCTCTCTCTATCCCGTAACCCGGTCTACCCTGGAGAAACGGGGGGAGGCCGTTGGCGCAATCCAAACTCCCTAACACGCACGCCCGCGCGGCCTGTGATAACCGAAGGCGGGGACGGCCGAGGCCGAAACTTGGTACTGCTCTTTATTGCGCAACAGACGCTCCGGCTCCGGCTCCGGCCGTTTTCCTCGTTCGGCGGACTGCGCACTCGAGTAACCTCTGAAGGTGTTGGGTGTTCGGAGGGGTTGGGTGACTCCGCTTATGCAACACTCCGAGGGACGCGTTGTTGATCGCGGGAAAAAGAAAACCAGGCGCGCGATCAATCAAGCGACGGCGAATGGATGATTCGGTCTTCAAACCCGTTACAACGGTGCGTTACTCGATCCCGATGATCCGCGACGACCAAGTCGGATGTTGTTCTAGGATTCACTGCTGGCCCGTCCCCTTAGAACTGTCCTCAAACATGGCTCAGCTTTCTGTCCGGCGAGTCGTTACGAAGGGAGTCTTCGGTGGATCTGGGGAGTAGTGTTGTGTCCATTATTAGTGGCACACCGCCGTTTGCAGACGAAAGGGGCTTATGTGTCCCACCGAAGGCATGTAGAGGCCGCCGCGCTGGGAGAATATTTTGATAAACCTGGTCGATGGTAGCCAAATTGCTGGTGCTGCTGCCGCTGCTGCTAATCGATTCGAAACCGGTTTTATTTGCTCATTTCCGCCCTTTCTTTTGCGGTCCGGATCGGTAGTCCACCACGAACACACGATCGTCGTATCCACGCTCGCTGGCCGGGTGGGAAATTTGGAATGAATAAACGACAGAAACCTTTTTTCCGTGATTTGCATACACACTGTTTGCGGAATGTGGCCGGCCTGCGGTCGCGTCATCACGGAAGCTGTGACGTAAATGGGCTGGAAACTCGGGTTTTCTTAATCGGCCACAATCGTTGGCCAGCCGAACATATTTGGCCGATGCTGCAAAGCATCATGTTGTACACCGGAACATAGATCAATGGGATCCGATTTCCGTGTTTTAACGATATTGCTGTTGAATCAAATTCAAATCGCATGCTTCTGGGAATGGCTAAACCATGGACGAAATGGAAGGAATGGAGATGAAACGATTTGAATGTGCCGGTTGGAACACATTCGTCATCCGTGCGATCGGTTATGGGCGGTAGCCGGCGTGAAACGCAAATCGTACGGTCCCGAAGGGCGACTGACAGTATTGCCTCCCGCTGTCAAACCGCTGAGAAAGTTTTTCGCTACAAACAATCGCTCCCGAAAATACATCCGCACGCTGGTTTGGTTTGTATCGCCAGTGATAACAATTTCGTGCCGAGTTATACGACACAGTTGGACCACGATTGGAGAGGATTCCCTTGGGCCGCTCCTTCGGCAGCCACTTTTGGGGATGGTATAAACGCTGCAGCAACGGCGAAGTGGACGGAAAGCGAGCGAGCAAACACAGCAAGCCGGCCGGTCACCAGGTCACCGTAGGCAACGATGTTTTCCCTGTGCAAGCAGCCGCACGAGGCGACGGCGGTGGAGTTTTCCCTAACGTGCCACTTTTTCAACCATGGCGAAAAATCGCTCATCACCGCCGGTGCCAACGTGCTGAAGGTGTACCGAATCATCCCCGATGCGGATCCGGCCACGCGCGACAAGTACAGCGGTAGGCTCGGCAGCGGTTGCTAATTCTCAATTCGCTGGTGACATTTTTACTTCTGTTTTTGGCAGGTTCCCGGCCACCGAACATGAAGCTCGAGTGTATGACCTCGTACCGGCTGTTCGGCAACATCATGTCCATGCAGTCGGTCTCGCTGGCCGGCTCGCAGCGCGACGCCTTGCTGATCAGCTTTTCCGATGCCAAACTGTCGGTGGTACAGTTCGATCCGGACAACTTCGACCTCAAAACGCTCTCGCTGCACTACTTCGAGGACGAGGACATACGGGGCGGCTGGACCGGCCACTACCACATTCCGATGGTGCGCGTCGACCCGGATAACCGGTGCGCGGTGATGCTGGTCTACGGCCGGAAGCTGGTCGTGTTGCCGTTCCGCAAGGACAGTTCGCTCGACGAGATCGAGCTGCAGGACGTGAAACCGATCAAGAAGGCTCCGACTCTGCTCATCGCCAAGACACCCATCCTGGCGTCGTACATCATCGAGCTGAAGGATTTGGACGAAAAGATCGACAACGTGATCGATGTGCAGTTCCTCCACGGCTACTACGAGCCGACGCTACTGATCCTCTACGAACCGGTGCGAACGTTCCCCGGGTAAGGAGCACACCCCGGGCATGTCGCTGTCGCGGAGGTTGATTTCTCTATCGTCCGTTTCCCACTCCGCAGACGAGTCGCGGTCCGGTCGGATACCTGCACGATGGTCGCCCTGTCGCTCAACATCCAGCAGCGGGTCCACCCGGTAATCTGGACGGTCAACAGTCTCCCGTTCGACTGTATACAGGCGATACCGATCAACAAACCGATCGGAGGCTGCCTGGTGATGTGTGCCAACTCGCTGATCTACCTCAACCAGAGCGTGCCGCCGTACGGCGTCAGCTTAAACAGCAGCGCCGACCACAGCACCAGCTTCCCGCTTAGTAAGCATGGCGCCGGATGCCGCGGAAACTGCAATCTCAGTCACCCCACTACCTTGTCCTCTCTTTCTCACGTCACCCGCAGAACCCCAGGATGGTGTGCGGATCAGCTTGGACGCGGCGCAGGTGTGCTTCATCGAGACGGAGAAGCTTGTGCTGTCGCTGAAGGGCGGCGAGCTGTACGTGCTGACACTGTGTGCCGATTCGATGCGAAGCGTGAGGAGCTTCCACTTCAGCAAGGCCGCGGCCAGCGTGCTCACGAGTTGCGTAAGTTTCTGCTCTGTTCGGATTGGCGTTTCATGATGCTAAGCTTAGCTCCTTCCGTTGCCCTCGCGCTCCAGATATGTGTTTGTGAGGACGAGTATCTGTTTCTCGGGTCCCGGTTGGGCAACTCGCTGTTGCTGCGGTTCAAGGAGCAGGACGAAAGTCTGGTGATCACGATCGACGACGGTGGGACGGTGGAGAAGGAACCGAAGCGGTTGCGGCTGGAGGAAGAGGAGCTGGAGGTGTACGGTAGCGGTTACAAGACGTCGGTGCAGCTGACGAGCTACATTTTCGAGGTGTGCGACAGCGTGCTGAACGTGGGCCCGATCGCGCACATGGCCGTCGGCGAGCGAGTCTGCGAGGAAACGATGGAGGACGGGGCGGACGTGCAGTTCGTACCGAACAAGCTCGACGTCGAGGTGGTAACGGCGAGCGGTCACGGCAAGAACGGGGCCCTCTGCGTGCTGCAGAGTTCGATCAAACCGCAGGTGATCACGAGCTTCGGTTTGTCCGGTTGCTTGGACGTGTGGACCGTGTTCGATGAAGCGGCCGGCTCATCGAGTGCTGACGGCAGCGCGCCCGCTCCGAACCACGCGTTCATGATCCTATCGCAGGAAGCGGGCACGATGGTGCTGCAGACGGGCGACGAAATCAATGAGATCGAGAACACCGGTTTCGCGACCACGGTGCCGACCATCCACGTCGGTAACATCGGATCGAACCGGTTCATCGTGCAGGTGACGACGAAATCGATTCGCCTGCTGCAGGGCACGCGGCTGCTGCAGAACATTCCGATCGACCTCGGGTGCCCGCTGGCCTCGGTGTCGATCGTGGACCCGTACGTGTGCGTCCGTTCGTCCGAGGGCCGCGTCATCACGCTGGCACTGCGCGAAGGCAAGGGAACGCCGCGGCTGGCGGTGAACAAGAACACGATCAGCCCGTCGCCGGCGGTCGTGGCGATCGGGGCGTACCGCGACGTGTCCGGCCTGTTCACCCGCAAGCTGGAGGACGTGTACGAGCTGGGCGGGCGAGGCGGGGCCACGTCCGCGTACTCGAGCGGGTTCGGTTCGATGAAGCCGGAACCAGCCATGAAGATCGAGGACGAGGAGGACCTACTGTACGGCGAATCGGGCCGCTCGTTCAAGGTGACGTCCATGGCCGATATGGCGCTCGCCGGGAAGGGCGGTGCGAATGCCGACTTCTGGCAAAAGTACATGCAGCCGGTGAAGCCCACGTACTGGCTGCTGGCGGCCCGGGACAATGGGACGCTCGAAATCTACTCCATGCCGGACCTCAAGCTGGCCTACCTCATCACGAACGTGGGCAACGGCGCGAAGGTGCTGTCCGACTCGATGGAGTTCGTGCCACTGTCGCTCGTGCCGAAGGGGGCACCCGGCACGGGTGGGGCGGCCCAGGATGAAACCGCCACCTTCGGAAGCTCCTTTGGCGGTGGCGGTGGTGCGTTGCCGGCGGCCCTGTTGCCGCGCGAAATTCTGATGGTGGCGCTCGGGGCGCACGGTTCGCGGCCGCTTCTCTTCGTCCGGCTCGAGCACGATCTGCTGATCTACCGTGTGTTCCGCTACGCCAAGGGTCATCTGAAGTTGCGCTTCAAGCGACTGTCGACCAGCGTCGCCTGTCCGAACTTCCGCACCGTGCCGAGCCGTTTGGCTAGCGACGAAAAGGGACCGGAAGCAGCGAACGCAAGTGACGCCGCCGATCGGGCGGAGCTGCTGGCGGCGAAGGTTCTGTACGAGAACATTTCCATGATACGGTACTTTGGCAACGTGGCCGGGTATGCCGGAGTGGCCGTTTGCGGGGAGAAACCGCACCTCCTCTTTCTGACCGCCCACGGCGAGCTGCGGTCGCACCGGCTGTACGGGCGCACGGTGATGAAAGCGTTCGCGCCGTTCAACAACGTCAACTGCCCGAACGGGTTCCTGTACTTCGACGAGCAGTACGAGCTGAAGATCTCGATCTTGCCCACCTACCTGTCCTACGACAGTGTGTGGCCGGTGCGCAAGATCCCGCTGCGCAGCTCCCCGAAGCAGATCGTGTACCACCGGGAGAACCGGGTGTACTGCGTGGTGATGGACGCGGAGGAGATCTGCAACAAGTACTATCGCTTCAATGGCGAGGACAAGGAGCTGACGGAGGAGAACAAGGGCGAGCGTTTCCTGTACCCGATGGGCCACCGCTTCTCCGTGGTGCTGGTCACGCCCGCCGCCTGGGAGATCGTGCCGGACACGTCGATCGGGCTCGAGGAGTGGGAACACGTGGTGGCGCTCAAGAACGTGAGCCTCGCGTACGAGGGGGCCCGCTCCGGCCTGAAGGAGTACATAGCGGTGGGCACGAACTTCAACTACAGCGAGGACATCACGTCCCGCGGCCGGCTGCTGCTGTACGACATCATCGAGGTGGTGCCGGAGCCGGGCAAGCCGCTCACGAAGCACAAGTTCAAGGAGGTGATGGTGAAGGACCAGAAGGGCCCGGTGTCGGCCATCTCGCACGTGTGCGGCTTCCTGGTGGGCGCCGTCGGCCAGAAGGTGTACCTGTGGCAGATGAAGGACGACGATCTGGTCGGCGTGGCGTTCATTGACACGCACATCTTCGTGCACCAGATGGTGTCGATCAAGTCGCTCATTCTGGTGGCGGACGTGTACAAGTCGGTCAGCTTGCTGCGCTTCCAGGAGGAGTTCCGAACGCTGTCGCTCGTGTCGCGGGACTACCACCCGCTGAGCGTGTACCAGGTCGAGTACGTGGTCGACAACGCCAACCTGGGCTTCCTGGTGGCGGACGATCAGGCGAATCTGATCACCTACATGTACCAGCCGGAGTCGCGCGAGTCGTTCGGCGGGCAGCGTCTGCTGCGGAAGGGCGACTACCACCTGGGGCAGCGCGTGAACGCCATGTTTCGCGTGCAGTGTGACTTTCACGAGCCGGACGCGGCGCGGCGCGCCCCCAACTACGACAACAAGCACACGACGTTCTTCGCGACGCTCGACGGAGGCTTCGGGTTCGTGTTGCCACTGCCGGAGAAAACGTACCGGCGACTGTTTATGCTGCAGAACGTGCTGCTCACGCACTCACCGCACATCGCCGGGCTCAACCCGAAGGCGTTCCGGACGATCAAGCAGTCGCGCGCACTGCCGATCAACCCGAGCCGGTGCGTGGTCGACGGCGACCTGGTCTGGAGCTTTCTCGAACTGCCGGCGAACGAGAAGCAGGAGGTGGCGAAAAAGATTGGCACCCGCATCGAGGAGATCTGCGTCGATCTGATGGAGATCGAACACGTGACGCACGCGTTCTGAGCCTCACAAGATGCAACGAACATTACTGACTACCGACGACGGGCGGAATAAAAATAGGCCGCAGGGCATGGTATGGAACCGTTCAGGGTGTTTGTTTGCAACGAAAGAAAGAGGCTCTGCCTTGCGGACGGGAAGTTTTGAAGTTTTTGAAGAAGGTTTGTCTTTACGAAACAGCGACTTGTAAAAATGCATAAAAAGTACATTTATTGAAAGTGCTGCCTCTACGATACGAGGTTTTGCGTGTTTTAAGACTCACGGGTTTTAATACGAGCCGGATGACGCTCTAATGGATAGATTTCTGGATCTAAGGATAGACATCTGGATAGAAACGTTGCGAACCGTAGTCGATTGTACATGAGGGGATCATCTTATGCAGCTGTATGATCCCGGACACAGAAAGCCAGGAGCAGAACTCAAAGGTCAATCTCTTCAGCAGGGGGAACTTTTCCGCTATCTGGCCAAGATCCTCGTTGTTTATCTGCAAGCGTCGACGATGTAGCGGTTGGCGATAGAAAAGTTACGTTAATTGAACCTCACGATTACAAGCCTTAGTAACTGTCCTTGGGACTTACCAGATGAAAACATATTTTCAAGCACCGAACGTTATTGCGATGAATGTAGCTAATGCCCAGAGCGTTACATATTGTAAGTTCCTCTAAATGTTCCAACTTGTCAAATCTAACAGAATCGTCGGCTGGTGTCTGCGAAGGAAATCAAAGCATTTGAAATGGTGCCACCAAACATCTTCAATCGCCGATTCAACTTACCTGGTTACACATGTCCACTTCTAAGCGTCGGAGACAGGAAAAATTCTCGCAGATGAACTCAACATCCAATAGAAGGCTGTCGTAAAATGTGAGCTTGATATCCAGACGTTTCAATTGCGAAGCAGCTTCGAGAAGGTTCTCGAGAAAATTGCGACTGGGATGTATTTCTAATTCAACTGATTCGAGCGACTTGATGGTTCCGCGAAACAGTTTTGTATGCATGTTTGTGTATTCACTTCTATTTTCATAGATAAACTCCGATTTGAGAAATAAAAGATGCTGCAAACATAAAATATTGAGTGAAATATTGTTTTTTTTTGCGTTTGATTTGCTTACCCGCAGCTTTGTTAGTAGCACCAGCGATGCTAAAATACCTTCTTCCGGATTCACCAACGTAAGGGACAGAGACGTCAGCCCAGGACAGTGGCAACTAATGCTTCGAATCCATTGTACTGGAATAGGCACGGAGACGGAGAGTCTTCGAAGCAAGGAATGTCTTGGAAAAAAATCATTACCTCTGCTTGAAGCTATCTCGTCAGTCGTCCTACAAAAAATTTGTCCTATGGCAAAATCCACTAGATGTGGGAACGTTAACTCGAGAAAATGAGAGAAATATGTTGAATTTGACAGACACATGTGAGCGAGTTTTAACTGCCCACTCAGGTGTCTCCATACTTCCAGTTCACGATTTGTCTCGCAACTCATGTAAAGACTGTGCAAATTTGGGACATTCGTTCGGAAGAAATCCAACTGATTGTTTGCTATTCCGGACAGCTTGAGGCATTTTAGCTTCGCTAAAACCGGGAACGGTCCATTCATTTCGCAGTTGTCGTCAATTGTAGTTTGCAGGGAGAAATTTTGTACGTCAGGAGTTTCTAGCAGGAGCAATCGTAATTCCTCGAAAGTTAATCTATAATCAATTTTCAACGATCGAACAGGAAGCTTCAGCGTTTGCAGAAACCGTGTCAAGCATTCGAACGGTGCTTCGGTAAGTGAAAAACCCTTGTGATGAATGTTGCGATACCTCCTGCGGGTGTTGCTCAAGAGGCCAAATCCGGCATCAGGCTGCACCAACCAAACACGGTTTATCCTTTGGCCGGCAAAGGTAAGTTCCGCCCACCGACGGCACACGAGCGACGCCAGCTTAAGCTCGTACAAATCGAGGTGGTCGAAAATCGAGCATAACACCTACCGAGAGAAACACTTGTTAGTCAGTTCCATTTGCTTGATGTTGTGAATCACTTACATCATCATGGAAATCGTTCAGGTTCATGTTTTCAACGAATATTTAGAGCGTAAAAATGGATTGTATTCACATGATCGGAAGCAAAGCCGGCTAGATCAAAACAAACCGAGCTGTCAGATCGAATATTGCTTAAATACCGAGCTGTCAGATCGAATGTCAAAAGATACTGACGTTTCTGACGTTTCGATCATTGAATCGATCATCGAACATTTCAAACCCGTTTCGGTTACTGTTCCTCGGTCTCGATTTCGGTTTTGTCTCAGTTATCTGCAGTAAAACAAAAATGATCACTGTCAACAATTGTCGCTTTTTTTTGGTTCCATTTATTTCGATCATCAACACGGAGTGCATCGGCGATGCCGTTGTTACATTTGTTGGTCTGGTACTAAAGTTAAGCGCTCTACAAAAAATAATGCGCCGATTGGATCCGAGTGAGCCGATCGATCTAGTGCAAAGATTGCACTCTTCGCGGAACACTTGTGCAAACCGTGATTAGTTTGCCCTGCGGCGGTTATTATTTAAAATTATGAAAGGCACTTAAAATCACATGGAGCTAATTGTAACGCAACGCTTACGCTGGGGACTTATCGATACTACCAACTATGCTACCAACGCGGGCAGCTACCCAAACACCCATAATGAAATGTAAATCGATTAGGCGAAGTAAAGGCCACTAGGGGGGCCGTATGCGTAGTTTAGTGTGGTCTTACGTGCTACGATAACATTAAGTGGTTCAACAGAAGCTGCCCAACGGCAGAGTGAAGCACAACAATCGTATGCTCTCTTGATTCTATTAATGTGAAGATTCCATGTCGCGCGAACGAGCGAAAACCAGAAACCGGCCAGAAACCATCTAACCAGAAACCGGCGAAAAGTCTACGATGAGAAGGTGAGCTCAAGGGCTTCTCATCGACAACTGTTGATCGGTTGACTGGGAACTGATCCATGCGACGTCCGTGGCGTTAATCTCGCTTTCTGTGCCGTCGGTTTACTCAATACGCGAATAAATCTTAATTAATGCTGTACCTCTTTCTATGCGCAATATTGCCATACTTAATGTAGCTGTGCCCGGAGCGAACGACATGTTCGATGGAGCACAAGTATGCCTTAACTTAAATAAAGTGACACCAAACGAACGGAGAGAAACTTCTGTTCCGGAAGAGAAGGAGTTCTGTCCTCCGTTTGAATGAAATTTTAAACAAATACGTCAAATCAATGTGTACCACCTAAGTGCTTAACCTAACCGTACGGATCTCCTACCAACGCGCGCGCGCTCTCTCTTTCTCTCTCTCTCTCTACATCTAACGATCGCTAACTAGCTTGTAATGTTCATAGAACTTACAGTAAAAATATATCATAGATATATGGGACCGAAATTACCGACTCTGTAACGCAGCCGGGCGCCCGTAATACCCGGGTACGCCCGGAAACCAACGTGACCACAGAGCGGTAAGCAATACTTGGAACGAATAACAAAGGTGTAACTCCCGTGTCTTCATGCGACAAAACTTCGACGAACGACGACGGGCGTGATGAGCCACTACCCGCCACTGTTCCGCGCTTATCGTTAGAAATTCGGGAAACACCTGACCTCGCCCGAAAGCGATCCTTGTACCGCCGAAGCTGCTGGCGTCGCTGTACCCTCATCGCATCCGGGAAATCCTAGACCGTGACGGAGCTCGACCTGCTGTGCTTCGAGAGGAAAGTGTCCGTTATCCGTCCGCTTTCAACCAGTCGCTGGGTTCTCGCTTCCGGGGAAGCTCCCTCGTGAAGCGAGACGCTACACAGCCCTGACCGGCGTTGTGACCCAAATCGATCAGCGTAGCCAATGTTGACACGCTCGTTTGAAGTTGGCTGAGGTTGGCAATTCTGTTTCGTCCGTCCGCTGTTCCCCGGGCAGCTTGATGGTTGATGGGGATCACCTCGTTTTCAGCAGATATTATCCTGTTCCGTCTGGCCGTTGGGTTAATACTACCGCACCGACCACACGATCGCCGGCGCTCCGGAACGTTCGATAATACGAAAGAGTGATCGTTCCCTCCCGGGGGACGGACGGACGACTGACGGGGAATAAGTTAGGCGTAATAAATAAAACTTAACCCTAGGTACGGATCCGCGGCTCCGGCACTCTAGAGAGCGTACGGGGCGCAGAACTGGTAGACGAGCCGCTGGGAGCGTTCGGTCTTCTGCATGATGCCCTTCTTGTAGTACTGCCGTATCGAGCGGGACAGCTTGTCGTAGTTCATGGCCGGCCGGTTCTTGCGGAGACCCCACAGACGGGCCACGCGCACCGAGTCCTCGATCTTGAACACTCCCTTCTGGCGATCGATCCAACGGATGGCGTTCTGGTTCTGCTCCGGCTTGGCCAGCAGCTCCTTCAGGAACTGCCACAGATGGATGTGCGAGCCGCTCTGGCGTGGCTTCGGGCCAGTCGTCCCGCCCGTGGCCACCGTCGTCACCGTGCCCGACCGTCCACCACCGCCACCGGCAGAGGACGAACTTCCCGGACTTTCAAGCGGCATCTCTTCGTCGTCATCTGAAACGAGGCGAACGCAAATGAGTTCAGTTCGGAGCCATTACGCGATTGGTTCGAAATACGATCGCGATCGCGTACGGCGCCACGGTGGGGCCACTTCAAGTTTTAGTGCGAGGGCAAAGAGAGTAGCGGAGAGAGAGAGAGGCTCCGGGCGTCGGACTCTGGACGGAGAAAGCAAGCCCGGCCGGTCTGTCTGGCCCGGTGATTTGGTTCGGGCCGGTCGCGTAACCCTTTCTCGCGTTTGACGACGTTCGGCTTGGGGTCTTTCGCGTCTGGCTTTCGTTTCGCGTAGGCCATCGGTCCCTTTCACCAAGGACGTTTGGGACGGGTTATGCACACGCCCAGAAATACTGGTCCGCCACGTTCCCCGTTCCGCCCATTCCAGACAAAGGCAAAAGGCTCGATACTCGAGCGTGCCGCTAGAGGGCGCATTGCCGGAGTTGCGCGAAACGAAGCAGCCCACTGACTCCTATTTTCCCCGGGCCGGAAAACCGCTTGGCGACCCGCTCTCATCTCCGCGCAAAAGGAAACAAACAAAAAAAAGTGGCAAAACTTTCGCAGAAAAAGGAGCTCTCGCACCCAAACGCGCGCCTTCCCGTTCGCGCGCGTAGCGTGGCGATTCCGAAGGTCGTTCCAAGGAAACGGCCGTCCACGGGTCTCTCTTTCGCTTTCGCGCTCTCTCTCTCTCTCTCTTTCGCACGCGTGCACACGTGAAATCAATTTCACCCGACCAGAGAAAGTCTTCATCGGCGGGCCGCGGGGCCGATCATCATCGTCGCCTGTGCCAAGGGGAACCGACGTCTGGTCGTGATCGTGTCCTTACCACGCTAACGCGAGAGAGGGTCTCGATCGACCAAAGGACTTACCGTCACTGGCATCGCCGCTTGCGGAGTCACTGTCGAAGTTCTCGACCAGCATCGCCGGGCTGGCGGCGGAACCACTGCCCGATGTGCCGGGGAAGTGCGGTGCTACGCCCTGGAGCCCTGGAGCCTGCAGGGTGCCGGCCCCTTGGCCAGTGATACCCTCGCCGACACTGATCATCATCGCACTGTTCATGCTGTCGGCCTCCATCAGCCACAGCTCGAGGTATCCGTGCAGCTGGTGGCCGCCCTGTGAAGAAGTGGCAGAAAGATCGCGTTACAAATACATCTAGTTGGCGGTGGCGGCGGCGGTGAAAGTGAAAAGTAAAAGCCCGCCACGCAGAAACAGCGCCACGATCGCCACCACCACCACCAACACAGTGGATCGAAATGGCCGATCGTGCGCGTGGCGAGGGGTTACTGTTGGGGCCTCACGCGAAACAGGTTCTGCTTCACCACCCCAAACCAAATCACAAAAGTTGTTTGTGGCCAAGCCCCGGGGAGAGATCATCATCGGCCGGGCGCGATTCGCGTAAGGCTGACGTCATCCGCCGCACGGACGTTCGGTAACAGTGGGGGCGACGACCAACACTCACTTACCTGCGGAATGCGGCGTACGAACTCCTCCAGCGGTAGGGCGGCCAGCTGGGCACCGTTCTCCGGAAACAGGCGGCCCAGGTTGTCGAGGCGCGGGAGCGAGTACTTGCCCATGGCCAGGTTCAGCCACTGGTGCACCGTGACGGTTGACCACTGTTTGGGATCTGAAACGGGAAGCGCGGTTAGTCTGGGGTGCGGTTCCGACTCCGGGCGGTAAGAACGCTTCGCGGTACGTACCGGGCGAGATGCCGAGCTCGGTGCAGATCGCCTGCATCGTTGCCTTCACCTCCTGCAGGGCAAACTCGAACACCGGCCTAATGTCGGCGTGCGTCGTGAGGCCTCCGATTAGCGAATCCAGCTCTAACGGTTTCAGGTTGTGGCGCCGCTGGAAGCTGGTGTCCTGCAGGTGCTCCCGCAGTATCTGGAAGCCGCCGCCGTGTTGCGGTGGCACCTTGTCCGGCTGTGGCCCGGCGCTCTGGAACGACGAGTACGGGTGGCCACCACCGGGTTCCACCTTCACGATGGTGGACGGTGCGTCACCGAGCAGCGACTCCAGGTCGATGCTGGTCTCCGGGCCCGACTCGTACTCGCTTTTGATCGTCTGCTGCTGCTCGTACGGTGGCGGAGGCTGCGGCTGCAGCGTAGTGGCCGCAGACCACTGCTGCTGGTGGTGCGGATGGTCCAGCAGCCCGTACGATGAGGCCGGAGATTCGGGGGAGCCCGGATTGCTGACACTGCCGCAGCTGAGGTAGCCACTGCTGACGCTCCAAGTGTCCGACCACGTCGTCCCCAGATGCTCCTGTTTCAGCTGATGCATCGGTCCGCCGGCCGGCACGTCGTGGAAGATCGTAGCCGGGATGTACTCGGGGCTGCTACCGGCCGGGCTGGGCCCAAGCGGCACACTTTGCGGCTGCTGCGGACTGAGCGGTACCTCGCCGTCGTTCGGCACCAGCGACAGATCGAACAGCTCCGCGTACGAGGCGTACAGATCCGACGATGTGTAGCTGCTACCGGCCGCCGGCACGGTTTGCGGAGTCTGCGGATGCGAGGGAATTAGGACATTAGAGAGGCTGACTGACCGACGGACCCTGGGGATGGCCCTGGCAGAGTTCGTACTTCGCACAACTAGATGGCTGACCTGGGCACGATCGTGTATCGAGCCTTCCGCAACATATCACTGACTGACGGACAGGAGTGGCATTCGCGATCGCGCAAGGTGTTGGGCTGGGGGATGCTCTAGCCATCCCCGCCGCCACCCCGTTGGAACGGCCGGAGTTCCAGGGAGCGAGTTCTCGCTCTCGCTCGATCGGCTGACGTCAGGGCTGAGAACGTCAGAACGCGCGCGCAAACAAGAATCGCTCGCTTGCGGCAACACCAGTAAAGCTCGCCTGCCGCCGACCTCGCCACCTTCCCCGAAACACGTTCTCCCAATCCTTTTCCCCATTGTCTCTCTGCTGCGTGCGGGGGGCCCAGGGGATCGGTTCTCATGTACCTCTCTCCCGTCCCGTCGGTCCGTATGTTTGCCAAAGGCTGACCCCCCCGAGACGACTGCGCGCGTCATCCATTCACCAGGTAACGAATGTGGCACATTAGTATTCGCCGAATGGCACGACCGTCGGTAGGCAGCGCCATCTAGCGCCATCGACGACTCCCGAGAATGGCGGCCGAATGGAAGGCGCGATCGCCGTGGTAAGTGTCGCAGAGCACCCGCCGTGATGATGTCTCTCGATCGGGGAGCCCTAACGTAACGCGCTAAATTTAGCTCCCCCCCCAGGATGGAGCGGAGATGGAGCTGAGAATCGCACCATCATCGTACCGCGACTCAGGTGTGGCGATCGCGAGCGATTTGAATTTCCCACTTGCGAGCACGATTGAGTTGCGAAAACTGGCCCTTTCCTTTGGGGGCGCACACGTCAGCCCGTTGACGTCAGCGTTAAACGCTGTACGCAGCTGCGCGCGTCCCGCTAATGATCGGGCCTGGAGCAACGTCGATGACGTTGCCGGCCACAGATGATGCCCTGATCGTACGGTAGCGATTAGCGGGAACTCATTCGCCGGCCATTGTTGGCCCACTGTCTGGCTGTCAATTCTTGGAAAACGCGGTCCAACTGCTAATTGTTTGTTTCGAACATGGTTTTCCGCTCGGCCGGAGATTGGTCAGCACGCGATCGAACGCGACTGACTGACTCCGGCCACAGCACCTGGGGCTCCGTCCGTTTTTTTGGCAACGATCCCCGGAGGAGATCCCCGAGAAACACCGGAGACTGCAGATGGGTTAGCAAGAACTAACACAAGTTTTCGAACTGGCCCATCAGTATGCATGCACGGTGCGCCTAGAAATGGCCTGGCCTACACCCTGCTGTTTCCACGAACCACAGGCCACTCACATCTTGGTCGTTGTCTGATTGCATGAAAGCGGCCAAAAAGGGGGGTGATGCATCAGCACCGGGCGCACGTCTTTCTTTCGAAAACAGAGAAAAGCCCTCCGCTGCTGCTGCTGGTTCGTTGTCTGTTTATGCAAAAAGTCGGCCTGGTGTACGGTGGTCACCATAAATATTGATGTCACACACCCGGCAGAGTGCGTGGTGCAATCTAATGGATCTTCTGCACCTGCATGGGTCCACCGGGGTACCGTGCGGAACCTGGGTCGGTGCGGGGCGGTTTGCCAATAAAAGGCATCGCACCAGCACCACACGTTGGATTGGAAAGTGGACGGGGACGAATCGGTCCTCGGCGAGTCCTTCCAGGGAATGGTCAAGGTCTTCGGGGGCGGCCGCACGGCACGTAAGGAAGTCTGGGCCGGGAGTTTTTGTGAACAACTTTCCCTTCTCCTATTTCCGAAGCCTGCCGAGCATCGGCGGGACGAGATGTGGAGCAATTAAAACTAGACTGTCGCTGCCCAAGTCCCCGTTTTCCTTTTCCGCGTTTCCCGGGGGTTTCCCTGGGATCGGCCAGGTTTGGACACGTTTGGCCCCACCTCCCCTGGCCCCCATGCGGGGGGGGGGGGGGGGGGGGGGGAGCAGATGAATGGATGAATGGCCGGAATGGACTGGCAGGAATGAAGGGCGTGCCCCTTTATGGTGGCTGCAAACATCAGAACTCAGCTCATGGAGAGATTGTTAAGGTATTTTAAAGTGTCTGGCACTCCGATGTGTGAGGTATAGGGTCGTCCAAGCTTCAGCAAGTTATTTTCGCGGAGCAACCAGAAGAACCGAAGATCCTTCTTCATTTTCGAAGCAAAATGGGCCAAACAGTCACTCGTTGGCGGTTGCATTGGCTTCTCTTGCACGACTTCAGTCTGAATTGAAGACTCACTACTTTGGAAAGAGGTTTGAAATACTTCCCAATTTTCCGCCAGATGGCACGCTGTTCGTAAATGTCAAAGTTTTTACAAAGTATTCCAGAATAACGTTTGACGTTTCAAAAGTCAAGTCTGCGTTCGACATCGACAATCGACATCGAATCCAAACAAAGGTACTGGTGATAACTTCCGAAACAATCTCAAGGTAACGGCCACAAAGGGACACCTGGAGATTTGTTTCCTCGTGTGAGTTTCCTTTGCAGGGCCAGTCGCGCCACTCGTGGCTATGGCCCCACGAACAAACGGCCCGGTCCGGTGTGCAGTCGAAGCACCGGCCGGGCGCATTAGTATGCAGGAATCTGGTAACATTATGCAAAATGAACTACGGCCTAGCGGCCCCTCACGACGTCGTTGCCGTCGCCGAATTGTGAGGCGGAATCGGATTGGGATTAATTTTCCCAAAACAAGCCACTCCCCGGCCACAGCCCGGTCGCCCGTCGAATGCGCATTCGCTTGCCAAAAACCAAGACCAAAACAACCAGGCGGCGGGGGGCAAGGGGTCCGTGTCTGAAGCTCTCGCGAGGCTCACGCGCGCGTCATCTAAATGTCGAACAAGTCCGGGGCCCACGGACCGGTTTTCGTTCCCGTTCACTTCTCCGCTCGCGCTCCGCTCAAATTGGCCCTCAGGGGGGGCGGTGCGAATTGGTCGCGTTGGATCGCGGAAGCAGCTCCCCCCCTTTCGGGGTGCTGCTCTTGTTCGTGTTGTTTTTCTTCTGCTGACGGCGCGACCGGTTCTGATGGGGCGCGTGTTCTGAAGTTTCTACCAACCAACCCGCGCTGGTTGTGCTAGTTTTGCGTCAATCCTACCGCCGCACACAATAGCAGAGCCCCAGGAAGCGGGTGGCCATTTTCCGCTCGGCACTTTCGATTTTCAGAACAAGTCACGCTCCGTCAGCCAGGTCTCCCTGGTGCGCGTGTCCTGTCCGGGAGATAAATTGAACCGGGACCGGCCGCGTAGCGTGTCCATGGTCTACTTCCTGGTCCTGTTCAAGGCTGTTCGGGCCCGGGGACACGGTTTCCTCCGCTCGCTCCCGTTAAAGGGCCGTTCGGACGTTGCGTAACGTCCAGGGGATTGCCACTGCATGCGCGCAGGGACTTAGGTTTTGGGTCATCACACGCCGTTGACGCCAACCGCGGGCGAGCGCAGCGGCGAAGGTGAAAGTGAAAGGCCGCGGCCAACTCTTTAGCTACGACTTTACGACGCCAGTGACGTCAAACACATTTGAAAGCGCCACGGCTGCAGCGCGGGTTGCACAAGACGCATGAGTCAGTCAGACGGGGATCGAATCTAACCTTCGAGAGCTGGGCAATCGATGGCCAAATTCGACGGAAAACCCCAGCCCGGCATGCAGTTCGCGCTCTCTCGTCGGACGTCATCGCCACTGGGCAACCTGTACAACGCCACGTTACGTAAGCTGGCGGCGGACAACGAATCGCGTAATTTGG
This sequence comes from Anopheles bellator, assembly GCF_943735745.2. Classification (NCBI taxonomy): domain Eukaryota; kingdom Metazoa; phylum Arthropoda; class Insecta; order Diptera; family Culicidae; genus Anopheles; species Anopheles bellator. Next base: position 5,342,473 of record NC_071285.1, on the reverse strand, counting down.
TCCCATCACCCAAGGTGCCCAAGAAGCCCTCCGCGCGATCGGCGGGAAAACCCAAAGTTCTTCAGGCTTCAGTGAGCGAGTTACGGACTCCGCCCCGATCCGGCTTCATCGAGCGGTGGATTCGTTCGTCCGAAGCGTCCGAAGTGACGATGGTGCGCTTCCGGGAGCTACAGCTTTGACACTGATTCCGTTTCTAGTTCTGCACATTCCTTCTGCGATCGCGATCCGGCCGCGAGCGGTTCTCGGCCAATCCTTGGAGCCAGCCAGTTTCGGATTTTATGATCACGGGTTGGGCCGCCGACAATAAAATATGAATGTCGCAGTTGCTGCTGTCAAACCCGATCCGGGTCGAGCCGTCACGAACGAACGCCGCTGCTGCTGGTGGACCCGTTTCCTGGTGGTCGAAGGCATTTTAGATTCCTGTTCGATCGATCGAGAGGCACACAAGATCGAGAGATCGGATTAAGCCGGGACGGCCATCATGGGACTAGAACGAGAACATCGAGCCATTCCCGAGCCGGGCCATTCTTCGCCATTTTGATTTGCAACCCCCCTCCGCCAGATATGAAGCAATCTGTGAATCAATAATGTGAACAAATGGATAAAAGTGAAAGTCGACAACGGCCACAGAGCACGGCACACGGCACGATGACAACAACAAGCTGTGGCCAAACCTGGCGGCTTGCTGTTTCCAACCGTTTTACGACGGAATCGACTTCCATGGGGTCCCGCAGCAGCAGCAATCCGCATGACTTGCTCGAAAAACATAAAACATTCGGTTTGTGGGAACGGGTCACCGGAGGTGGCGGATGAAGCTGTGCCGAGCGCTGTGAAGGCCGAAGGCTGAGCTGGCGAGAAACGATCGGCAGCACGGTAAGGGGTTGCAAAAAATAAAACAAACGACCCGCACACAGACACACACGCAAGCATCCCTCGCCAGGCTGGACAGGTTATGTTTTATGGCTGCGCCGCGCTTGTTTGAACAGTGTCGGCCCCTCCGGCCCGCTGGTTGAGGCTGTGGAACCGAAGCTTAAGCCCGAACCGCGAACCTGATGATGTCATCGCCAACGCCGCCATATTGGAACGCTGGCACGGCTGGCGAGTGTGTGTTCGTGGGACGACCACTGATCCGGAGAGCTTTCGCAAACCGTGGACCCGTGGCTGGCGGGATCTCGGAGAAGCCTCGGAGGCGCACTAATGGGGTGATCGCTTTTTTGCCTGTCACTCCGCGGTCGCTAATGGTTTCTGTCCACTCGCGAGCGCGGGGGCGGAGAGAAATGGTGTAACATGGTCCGAATGTCCCCGTGTGGTGACATAAAAAGCCGGCCAGCGCTTTCTAGAAAACGGAGCTGAGTACCGCAACAACAGCTAAGCTGACTAAGCAGGCGCTGCTGACCGGTTGTTTCTGCAATCGTTCGATTGAGAGGGAGAAACCCTTTCCACAGTGACGTCGCACCGGTCGGAACCGGTCCTGTCGTTGGCGTCATTGCCAGGCGTCCTTCGCGAATTGTGAAACGTCCCGGATCGGCCGGATTCCGGTCGGTGGTTTTCGTTGACGTTGATTTTTGGAAAGGCGAGTGGTTCACCGATGGCGCTTCTATTTTGAGGTGCAGACGAATCCTTACCCGCCCTACCAAGGCAGAAGACCAGATGGAGTCGCACGGTCGATCGTAAAGGCTTACCCATTCGAAAAGATACAGATTTGACGTGTCGCACGTTCCGTTTGTTGACTTTTTGAGCAACGAAAACAAACACGATAGAAATGTCAAAACAGTAGGGCAGCGCGCAGTAGGCGCGCGCGTCACCACGAATTTCGTAAGGATTTCTCGTGGACGATAATTGAACGACGCAAAACCGTGAATTAGCACCTCGGCAACCATTGGCCGTAATGGCGCAATGCCCGTCCGGCGAAAACCGGGCCCCGGAGAGCGGAAGTTTAGCGGTGTTTCGGTGCGATTTGGGTGTTCCATTTCCATGCGGAGCTGGTGCTTCGGCTTCGAGTTGATGTAAACAACGCCGCCGCCGACGAGCGTGGAGTTTATTGATGGAAAATTCCTACCCACTCACTCGGTTCGGTCGTTTTGTTTCGTTTTTAGGAAAACGGCCACTAAAGATGCCCGAATGCGGTGGAGACTAAGAAGAGCAATACGTTCCCGCGTCCCACAGGTAAGTCAATCACTTCCCAGTCGATTTGCTTTCAACCCCGCGCCATGGGAAAAGGGCGGCATTGAATCTTTTTAGCGCGTTTGAAGGCGTAATGACATGATCATTGACAGGATTGCGTCACAGAGAAACTTACCTTCTCCGTCGGGTACAGCATCATCTCGTAGGCCATTGTAGTTGCGTAGTAGCCCCGCTTTGCCTGTGTTTGCCGTTCCTCGGCGCAAGATTCACACTGGGAAGGGTCTTGGGCTTGGGTTATCAAATAGAGCTGATAACCAACCGACCGCCGGTTCACACGAAACGAGCAGAGATTGGTGCGCGCGATGCGCACGCTTGTCTTTCTTCACCGCCGATGCACCTTCTTTCTTCACAATCAAAAGTATGATCGTGCGCGAAAATTTGGGAAAGCGGACCGCGGGTAATCGTTCCGGGCGCGATTAGTCTATTGGCTCGTGCAGCTTTGCCCGCCCTTTGGCGCGAAAGGGCGCGCACTGATAAACGGGGCACTGACTATCAGTGTGAGTGGCGGGGTGATTCGCGGTCTTTCGCGCTGGTCCCGGCGGAGTGCAGCTCCACTGGCGGGTGTTAGTGGCGGTCCGATAATCTTCGACCTTCCACAGCGGGCGTTATTTTCTTCTATTTTGGCGCCTCAACGTACTCAACACACAAACACGGACAAACAATCACAATCACATACTGGTGCAGCAGGTGACCCAGCGGACCCTCGTATGAGTTCTCTGCGGGTGGGGCTGGTCGGATGGCCAGAAACTTGCACCAACTTGCACCGTCGATCCGTCGGCACGATCGGCAAAGACACTGCACCACTGCACCATCAGAAAGGGGCCAACACACTGTGCGCTGCGTACTGCTTTTGCGTTGTGCACTGATACGCCAGGATTTGGTTGCTGGAGCCGCACGCATACGACTGCTCCGTTCGGACTTCGACTCGGTAATAAAACGATCGCGATGCGAAAATCCCCTCTTAGCCTGTGGCGCCTCGCGGCCACGGTTTGCGCACTTTCCCTCTCTCTCTCCAGAAAGAGAGAGCGAGAGCAAGTGTTGGCGATCTCTGGATCGCGCGCCGCGAAGGTCTGCGCGCGCGTGGGTTAAGCCGCGGTTGTTGGGGTTTATTGTTTCTCTCTCCGCGAGTTTCTCGCTTTCGCGGCGATCGCCCGTCGTCGGGCTGGACTTCGGGTTTCGCGCGCTCTCTCGCGCGTGTCTTGTTTGCCTATTTTTTGCTTAAAGTTTATTTTTCCTATTCGGAGTCCGGAGACGGTGGTTTTTTTGGCGGTGGACGAGCTGTGTGCTTCCAGAATTGCGGAATGTTTGGTAATTTTTTGTTTCGGTAAACAACGTGCGGTCTCCTTCTGACCTATGCTCTTATGCATTTATGATCGGCCACGCAAGTTGTTTGTTTTTTCCAGTGTTCGTTTGCCATTTGGTTTTATTGTTTTCCTCCGTTCTGAGCAACATATTGATTTGTGGTAGTGATCGTGGTTACTAAAGCCTGAGTTACTGAGCACGCAAATATGGGTCCGAACTAACGAAGATCGGAAAATAGATGATCAGGGAAACTGTATGAAAGGTGTTCTTTGCTCTACTTAATTCCGCTTTTGAAATATTATTATGCTGTTAAAACATCCCGTTACAGACACAATGCCCCGTTTTAATCGATATCGATCGACAAACAATTCCAACAGACTCCCTTCAGAATACAGTTGACCCAACAATAGTTACTTGTGTTGTCGTGGCCCGCCCTCGCTACGAAGAAATAATAACCCACATTAATCTTGTGACCGTCGGCAACCGCCTTGCGAAACAATCGTCGAATTCAACATGGAAACATGTTTTTTGATAAGGAGGGAAAATATTTACTTTTCCTCGAAAAACAACCAAAACAGACGACGGCGAATACGACCGGAGATGAAAAGAATGGCACACACTGTGTCACCCGTCGATTGACCAAGAAAAACCGTGGAGAACCGTTCGATGGCCAACTTCGCGAAGCTTTTGCACTGTTCTAGGAATCGGATGAGGCTCTACCACCACACACTCCGCGGTATTTATCTCTCTGCTGCTCTCGAGACCTTTGGACGCACGATCGTGAGGATCATTTGAGCAACCACGGGACCGTAGGAGTGCGAGAGAGGCACAAACACGGAGCGGAAATATAATAATTTGTGTTAATCTTGCCGTTCGGTTTGTGGCCATATTTGCGTACCTGTCCAACCCCCACCCGAAACGGCGTACGTGACCGGTGAGGGTGGATGTTTTGCTTTGTATTTCGCCTTTTTTTTGCTACTCCTTTGCGTTGTTTTCTCGGAATCGAATAAATTAAAACCGATTAAAAGCGCACAAAACCTCCTCGGCCCCCTGGGTGGGGTGGCGGTTTTTGGGGAGCCAAAAAGGGTAAAACCTCTGTGTGCGACATTTCGGCGGTTTTCGGCGGCGGCTCTCGAATCGTCGCCCGTTCGGTTCCAGTTCGGGTGTGCCGCGGATTCGGATTCGCGGTTCGGGCTCACGATCCGCGGACTACAACAAAATTATCGTGCAAAGGTGCGATGTGTCAAATTTCAGATAAGAGTTTTGACAGTTTGTCTAACTTTTACCCCCTTTTGCTTTTGTGGGGATGGGAACGTAGTAGGCACATTCATGAACTTTGGGCACGCTCATGAATGAACCCAACACTACAATTCATTATGCCATCTGGCCGCCATCAATCATTATCGGAGTAAATCCAACGAAAACCGTAATGAAGTAAAGATTGTAAAAGACCCTATTGTGTATTGTAAAATTGAAGAATGAAATGGAAATTATTTTCCCAAACAAAAGAAGTTGTCCGACGTTGAACATGTATTACGGAATTTACGGTAATTAATAGATATTGTATTTTGTGAAATCGATAGTTGAGTCGATCGCCGAAAAAGTTTGTAGAACATAGAAACTTAGCCTATTTAATTGACAGTTTAAATCCCAAACCACTTGGTGTAATGGAATCGTCTCAGGAATCTCGGTAAAGTTCGCTTATCACAATTGATGTATGAAGTGCCGAAAGTTGTCACCGAATCCGAAAAAACGGTCCGTGATCGAAATTGGACCGCCTGATACCCGGAACCCGTTTTGTGCTAGACACCTAAGATTATCTGCTTAAGGACGCTTAGAGCCTATCGAAGACCGCCGAATGTGATTCGAGGGCCGAAACGCTGTCATGGATCTAATAAAGGCTAAAATTGCTGATGACGATTAACAACTTAGAGGAGCCTTAGAGCTTATCGAAGACCGCCGAATGTGATTCGAGGGCCGCAAAGCTGTCATGGATCTAAAAATGGCTAAAATTGCTGATGACGATTAACAACTTAGAGGAACCTTAGAGCTTATCGAAGACCGCCGAATGTGATTCGAGGGCCGAAACGCTGTCATGGATCTAAAAATGGCTAAAATTGCTGATGACGATTAACAACTTAGAGGAACCTTAGAGCTTATCGAAGACCGCCGTATGAGGTCCGAGGACCGAAAAGCTGTCATGGATCTAAAAATGGCTAAAATTACTCATGAGGATCAACAGGCTGTGGGCTGTGGGAAGGAATGAATTTCAATCAGATTCGTGCTGGATTCGTACGTCACAACTGCCCGGTAGCAAGTGGCGCCATGTTTGCGGTGCAATTGGCCAGAGTATTTAATGCGCCCCACAGCGTCCTCATTTGCATCTGGGGGCCCACGCGTCGAGTTAGCTACTTAGCCCTGTCCCTTTGGGTAGTATGTGATCTTGTCCTGATGTCACGATGTCAGTCAGATGCCAGAGATTCTGACCCGCAGGGGTCTTCCAACGTTCCGGCTAGTGCGAAGTGACGTTGAAGGGGATCGAGAATTTTCCGTGAATACAGAATACCTTTTCCTCGTCGTGACGCTCTCGCGCAGTAATTCCCGTGTTCTGATTAATCGACTGCGCGATTGAGTTGCGCATGTAGATTCGAGTTCCTCTTTTATGGCCTCGAGTTGACTCTAAGTTGTGACTAAGTATAGCCGATCGCTATTGTTTGGGTCCTAAGTGTGGCAAGCACACAAACGATTGATCAGATTTAAATGCTCCAGCGTCCATACGTTTGAAATCGCCCTAATTAACCGTTCGGCAACTTGGTAAGCCATCGACGGCTACCTCACCTCGTTGGGGCAGAGTTTACGGTGCCTGGTGCCCTGGTGCCATAATTTTAATCCATGTTCGATGTGGACTCGGAAAAGGTCCAATAAAGGAACCCAATTTAGCAGCATTTCCGACGATAACCTGCGGGTCCAGGTTCCGATAGAAAACGAAAATCACGTGCCCCGGAATGGTGAAATGTTCCGGGACTTTATCAAATTTCATACGGTTACCGATCACCTTCGGCTTCGCCTTAGTTTTATTTAAAAAATCCGTGCCAAAAATACATCCTGTCTGTACCTTCAAAAACGAAAATTGCCGGCGCCAAAGGTGGGCCTTGGCTCCCTCGGTCCCCACGGTATCTGTTGTTTTTGCAAATAGCTCCGCGGGCGACCGACGGAACGGGACTTATCAATGAACCGATCCATTCCGACGAATAGATTGACTCAAGATTCATTCATAATGATTACATTTCGCACTGCCATAGGCGTGCAGGATATCTCAGGTGTCGTTTAGATAACGATTAGAAAGACTCATTGAACTGCGCGCACCTTCAGGATTCGCTGAATGAATTTCTGCCTTGGCTACCCCAGGGGACCAATTCAAGCGGAGAGATTGATTGTAATCGTCGTTGTTCCGTTAGCGCGCGGGGAACTTTTGGCCACCAAGGGCACCTAGTTGTGGCAGATAACCGGCGAATCGGATTCAACCAATCCTTTCTTTGAAGGGGATTTTTGGCGAACCCTCTAGGTTACATCCTGGTACGGGCAAGAGCCGAGATACAATCTGAGAGACCGACGGTGGACGTATGGTTAAACGGTTCCAACCGGGACATTCCAGTAACTTGCTGCTGCATGTGTGTGGCCAAAGGAATCAATCGTTCTCAATAGTTTGGAATTTTATCAACCGACACGATCAGGATCGAGGGGCTTTGGAATGTGTCCAGCCTTTGAGAAATTACGAAAGACTATGAAACGTGGGACCATAAATCAATGGGCAGCTTTCGCAACCGGGGTTCATTTGATAAGCTTCAGATTATTAAGGGTAGAGCAAGGTCAACAACACTGCGCGGTCAGCGATTCATTCAGTGAGCACTTCATTCATTAACTTGAGACTGTTGGCTTTAGCGCTGTTGGTTAGGGCAGACACAGAATCAAGCCAGAATGAATGGACGCGATTAGGACTATCAACATAACTGTCAAAGGAAGGTGCTACTTACGGTCCCTATGGTTGGTGTTGGCTGGATGCGAAAGAAATACTACTGATAGCACTGCCTGTCCTAAGGTTGAGATCGTCCCGAAACACTCGCGCTCATTAGCCTTTCGATCAACCCCTTTTCGACTGCACACACCGTGATCGTGTCCGCGACTTGTGTCGTTTATAAACGAGCTCTTGCCTTTCTTTCAGGTAGTATATAATGTCATTCCCAGAAATCTCGATTCCCGCTTATCACCGCCACGCATTGGTTGGGTGCTTGTTTGGTCGCGACACTCGCCTTTAATGTGTTATGAGAGTGAGAGAGAGAAAGATAGAGAGAGAAAGAGAGAGAGAGAGAGAGATACAGGAAGGGAGAGAGAGAGAATGATCGAGGAAGTGAGGAAGTGAAAAGGAATGTGAAGAATAGAAACAGTATCCAAAAGCTATGTTCCCCCTTTAATAATATATACGGGTGGTCATTTGTCGGGCACCCGAAAGGGTCCACCCGTCCCCTAGGGCTACACTAAAGGTCAGGCATAGGCAAGATGCATTGGCGATAAATGAGCGATCACAGTGGCACAGTCCAATCGTTTGGCTAGCGCGACGAATCGCGGAATCTTATCTACGCAACTCTGGCCGTTGGTGGAGGTGTGTCTCCTTCGATACGTCCATTACTGAACTCTCCATCCGTTCGTTCTTTCGTAGGTCAAACACGTGTTCTTGTACGCCGTCGAATTACACGAGACGATGATAGACTTTTAACATCTTTTTTAAATTTTTTCCACGCGCTCCTATTCTAAGCCGCCATTCACTCATCTTGTGATTAATTCATAATTACTTTTCCCAGGCACATTGACCGCGCTCCAGCGCTGTGTGCATCTTGATGCGATTAATCATGTGCACCCAACGTGCACCACAACTGGGGGGGCCATAAAAACTGAGTGTGCAGTTTCCGCGCGTGTAGTTTCCCGCCGAAAGAAAACTCCACCAACGACGAGGACGACGACGTCACGGAGCGGTTCTGCGGTTCTGCGTCGATTGAGTCATAAAAAAAGACTCGCCAGACGCCATTATTAGCGCTGAGCTGTCAGCGCTCATTCGTGGCTCATTAATCAGCTCGCAGGAGACGAACTGTCTGTCTTTGGAAGCCCCGCAAGGAAGCGCGCAATAACACATTTCCCACGCCACCGAAGGACGTCGTTCGGTCCGAAGGACCGAAGGACGGTCGTAAAGAATTACGCGATGGTGAGGCCTCCCAGGGCTTTATGGGGTCAGGACCCACACGCACACGGGTTTGGGTGGCACCGTTAGGAGGGACCTTGGGCACGTCGTGCAATCCAGCCCATTCGATCGCCCCAACAGGTGGACCCCTAGGAGCCGCCGCCGCCGGCGAGAGATATCGCAGCATTTGATGCACACCGAATGTCCCGCCGCCGTTTGGGGTCGATTCCCGGCAGGGAGGCTCGAAGACAAGAAGCGGCAGCAGCAGGGGGGAGTTCGCCGGTGTAAACAGCATCGCTTATCGATCGATTTTCTCGGAATCATAATAATTGATAACAACGCCGGGGGCCGCCCGAACTTTTATCGTATGGAAAAAAAGTTTATTAGATTAAACAAGGGAGATAGTGAGAGAGAGGCCAGAAGAGAGAGAGAGAGAGAGAGGCATCGCGACAATGTTTGTTGCATCGGTCGGGCTACGGAGTACTGATATTGATTCACAATTGGCCAGTGGACACTATCGTGATACGCGATTTTAATGCGAATTGCTAGCTGGTGGAATCGTCATTCGGTTCGGGGAAACGGTTTTCTTTAGTTTTAGAGTAAATGAACTAGATTTAATCTATATCAGTAAATAGTAAATCTAATAATTGCAAACAACGCTAACATCCGAAAGGTGTCTACAAAGCACGGCCACGCTACGTGAAAGTCTTCTTTTAAACTGACGAGCGTAAGTTCAAGTAAACAACTGTAACGGTGAATTCAAACGCCGTTCTGCCATACAATGTTCTGTGCAAGCGTAAATGAAATGTTTCCCGCTCGCGGTGAAATGTTTCACCACCTGTGTTTGTGTTCGGACTCTGACTTCGGGAAACGTTCGGCGCCGAACATTTCCGAAGCTACAGGGTGTTTCATTATCGATGCACTTTTCCATTTGATTATAAAAAAAACTGCTGAATATTTTTCAATTGTTGAACATTTGTTTGAAAGGTTCATTCATGACATTTATGTATGAAATATAATTCTGGTTGCAGAAAATTGGGAAATATGAAAAATTTATTTCCAAAGTGGTAGGTCGTCAAATCATTCCGCAAAAGCACATTTCATTGAAGATCAATTCCACCTCGGATTTTGGCTGATTGGTTTTTCGATGAAATTGAAGCTGAGAACTTGGACGGCATTTGGTTACAACAGGACGGCGCTACTTGCCATACAGTGGCAGCCACAATCAATATTTATGTTATGCGAACATACCAGCAGCTATTGACAACCTCAAGACCCAAATTCAAGTTGCTATTGACGAAATGGGACCAGATCCAATCGAAAATGTACTCAAAAAAAGGTCGACCGAATGAACTACTGCCCAGTGAATTGCAGTGAACATTTTACCAAAATTGTTTTACATATTACATATCAAAGTTCAAGCGAAAAATTATTACATATCAAAGTTCGAAAAATATTCAGCCGCTTTTGTTTTACAACAAAATGAAAAAAGCATCGGTAATGAAACACCCTGTAGTTCGGAGAGCAACGGCGAAACGCTCTCTTTCTCAGTTTTCGGTTCGGTTGGGTTTGGGTTGAATCGAAAACGCTACCAAAGGGGAAAGGGTTACGAGGTGCACGGTGCCCGATCTGCTTTGTTGATCTCTAGCTGTTGAGAGTGCAAGTTGTGTTTTCTTCGTGTTCCGTGCTCCAGGTTAGTATCGGGAGCGTGTGATCGAGGCCCCTCTTGCGTGTTCTCTGTCCAAGTGCAAGTTGAGGTGAAAAATGCGAAAAAGGTGTACTCGTCGAGTTGTGTACTAACATCGCGCCAACAGCACGAGGTTTTTGGTGTGATCTTTGGCGTGATCTTCACCAGCTACCAACCTCTCCTAAAGTGAAGCTGTGGCTCATTCTTAGTGGCATCCAGAGCATTCGTCTTTTACGGGAAGAATCTGAAGGACTTCCCGTTTATCTCAGTTGCGATCACTTTTGTGGCCTTGCGATTAGTGTGCGATAAATAAGATTAATTTGAATATGCGTTGCGTTAGTGCGAAACTCTCTCGTGTGTTTGTGTGGCGGCGACGCCCGATGGCCGAAGGATCGAAGTGCTATTAGGATAGCTCCAAAATGATGCAGCCAATGATTGTGCGCGTGTGTGCGGCGCTCCTTCTGTTCCGGGGGAACGCAGCAGAGGCGGACCAGAAAAAAGTTCCCTTTTCCTAAAACAAAAAAACGGGTTGTTTCGTAAAGAGTCTCCCGAACCGACAGGACGTGGCTCGACGAAAAGAACGTGGCGTCCAGTGGGAGTTCCACAAACGCGAAACAAGTTCCCCGAAATTGGCCACCGATCGCCAAGTGACGCGCCGGTGTTGCTCCTTCTCCGCGGCCGCAATTGCATAAGATCGCGCGTGTGCCTGTGTTCGCGTCGCTGGAATGCTCTCCCTCCAGACAGCGCCTTTCTTGGGGAACGCTAAAATTGGCCGCGGCGCAAACGCTTCTTTTAAAGCCACAGGTCCCCCCATTAAACCGGCCGTTAAAGATTGGGCCGGTGCCACGTGGTGTGAGTGCGATCGTGCCCCGCACCAGTGTGTTGGTGCGATCGAGGGCTTGTTTCAAAACTTGTTTTCACAACAGTCCAAGCGCCGCCGCTGCCAGAGTCATCATGTCGGCCAAAAGCGCAGCTGCGGCCATCGCGCGAATGTTGGCCACCGTGTTACTCGGTGCTTATCGCGCTAACGAACGGCGCAATACGACTGGCGCTGCGCACTGACGTTCCCTTTCTGTGCCGGCGGTGAAGTCACTCCGCATATCGCGCGCAAATGGTCTCGCGCGCTCCGCCATGAGAAACGGTCGAAGGTCGCCGGCGCGAACGGAAACGGATTCTCGCGACCGATGAGGGTCACAGCAACCATTTTGAAAGCACAGCCCCCCCCAACTCGTTTGCAAGATCGCCACTCTTCTCTTTAAAGCGTCCTTCGATGCGCGCGATCCTCGTCGGCGCAATTAATGTGGGCGCCATTTTCCGATTGTTTCGATGATGATCTCGTCGTGCGAAAGAACTCGGAAATGCGCTCATCCGCCGGGGGTAGAACCGAAGTCTTAGAACGGAGTGGCATTGACCCCCTTCGACTTTGAAAGCGTGACCAATGTCTTCTTCTGCGAGCCCGCTGAAGTAGGAAGATTTGATCGTATGGCACTGATCAGGGCACTGATCAGAGAGCACAAATTAATACAAGGTTAAAGATTGACCCTGCCACCGCCGTTTGGTGCACTTTGGGGCACTAATTGAGCCCCCTTCTGATGGGGCTTCTAGAGGATTGAGGAACCATAAATGAGGTGATAATGTTTTGGAGAGGAAACGAGACACGATTGACGTGTCAATTTACGACCATTGTTCACCGGACTGGCTGGCAGTGAATAATTTCCCTCGTTCAAACATTCCGACACAGAACTGTGCCGACTTCCGGCGGTCATAAAGCTGACAGCTTGCTGGTTGTTTACGCGGCTAATGAGATGTCGCCCGAACCCGAAACGTGGGCGCTTGCTCTGGCGCTTGGTGTGGCCGTTTGAAATGTAAAGCCAGTAAAATAGGAAACGTGTTGGTCTTGTTTAGTGGCGGACGTGAAGGCGTTTTTATCACCGCACCGGTAAAAACCCGGTACGAGATCCCTACTTGATCGCTGATCGCGGTGCTGCGTGGGCCACCGAAACCCGGGCGATTGTCGTCGCGGTTGATCATTAACGCAACGCAAGACGCGGGAACGGCTCATTTTCAATTCCCAACACAGAGGATTCCGGGCGGGCGACAGATGGTCGTCGTTGCACGATCCCTGCGGCGCACTGTGACCTAAACCCCGTGGTGATCCCGGTTGTGCAATCGAACCCACGGAGCACACTCTTGCAGAACATTGTTGTTTAGTGCGTTTTTGGTGCGGTGAAATTCGGCTCGCGGAGTCAATATTGACTCCGTGTCTTGAAGGCCGAACTGCTGCCTTCGCCATCGCCACTTCATCGGCACTTTCACTTTGCTGTGTGTGGCGCGATCGTGCGCGCGTTCCCGCAAGGGTGTGACCGATTAGCATAAATCATTCGGAAAAACTGCTTTCCCTTTTTTCGACGCTCCGACGATGGCGCGGAAACTCACTGCGCGCGGTGGGGTTCTAGGACGGAAATACCCCCGAACAAAGGGTCCAATTTCGGAAGCGCCGGTTCTCTTCTTTCAGGACACCGAAGAAGGGAGCTTGCCTAGCACTCCCGCGGGTCAATCAACCCCTGGCGCCGGGTGTGATAAATGTGGCCGAAGTTAAAACAGGAAACGGTAGGGCCCCGTTGTTGTGTCCGGGGTTCGTGGTACCTCGCGGGAACCTAATAATTAATTAAGGCATGCATTCGCGCGCTCTGGGGAGAAACGAAGAAAGGGGACAGACAAACATTTCGGCCAGGAATCGAAACATGAAACACTCTGTCTCTGTCTCTCGTTTTGTAGGGGGCAAAAAATGGTTCCAAAGTACGGAATATGTCGTCGAGTCATGCGATGGGGTGAACAGGTGTTTTAGGGAAATTAAATGAGCGGTCAAGTTGAAGGGGAACCGGGCCTGGGCCGCGTGTTACTGTAGGCAACGGTAAGGCGCGGCGTTTTGGAACTTCGCGTTCGAATGGCACTAAGTTTAGTTGTAGTTCTCGGTAGTTTTGGGGTAATAACAAAATCTCTATCCGGAATGAAGCGATTTAGGAGGAGAATACTGCCTGAAGGTCTTGGGATGGGATCAGCCGAGGGTTATCCACTACAAACAGCTGTAGCTTCGAGGAGGGCCAAGAACTTGCGAACAACATTGCTTCCCACTTCTTTGTCCGCCAAAAGCGTCACGTTTCGGTTTGTCCGAATCGCCTTGTAAATAGTGCGACAGCGACAGCAAAGATTTACTGCTAATTATCTTACTTTAGATAATTTAAATTACCACCGCACACCATTAGTCTGGATCGTGTACTCCAGTCACGCGCTTGCTCCCGACCCGCCGAGATGACGGACCATTGAAAGTCGATAAAAATAGAATGACTCATAGAAAGAGTGTCCGGCTGTGCACAATGAACTTCCGCGCCCTGCCGTTCGTTGACACGTGTGTGGCGTGGCCCCTGCTATAATGGTTGGCGCGCAAACACGCCAATCGCGCCATGGGCATAATGGGCGGTGCGACACCTGCCAGAGCCAGAGGGGGGTCTGAGTGTAGGACCCGTGGGTCGTACTGTTTATTTTCCCGTCCCGACTTCCGGCAAGAGAAACAGAAAAACACAGAAAGTTCACGGCGAGAGTGATGGGTCGAACCGGACAGGACAGGACTGGCGCAGGTGAACTACGGTTTTACACTTCCTAATGTCCTGGGTCAATCACCTATATGGCGTGTCTCCCCGTGGGTCCGTACGCGCGCCACCTAATGGATCGCTATCAGTCCGGTAGTAATGAGTTCTCGCTGCGTTCAAATTCATCAAGACGACGCTTTAAACTTGTTTTTGCAGTGTCCACGCACATTAACCGTTGCGGGTTGACACCGCGAACCGGTGTTCTTGACGTGTTCTGGTACGGGACCCATGCTAATGGGATGCTAATGAGATTTTGGGTGACTGGACCCCGGACGTTGAATAGATTTTGGGGGCTATTTTGGGTTGCTTCGGTTTCGGTGCGTGGATAGTGACCCGATTCAGCCCTACCAAATACCGGTTACTGCATCATCCAACGGGAAGACCTTTTGCCTGTGGTCCCGAAAAGGGACCAGTTTTGAACCTCGCTTCCTGTAGCAAGAATGTTGGAACACTTTTATTGGCCAAAGATCCCACAAAGAGTTGATTAATAACAGGTTGGGCTGCCGAGGAGGGCCACATAGTTTGAAGAACTGGATGCCCGGGGCCATAAGGTTCCATCATAACCTCTCTCTCTCTCGGTGCCGCTGAAAGTTTTGTGGTTTCCGGAAAGGAATTTCCAGACCCTCTCTGGGGTCGGGTCGGGTTCAGTTGGCAGCGTGTTTTACGTGCCCGAGGCTGCATGATACGTCTCAAGAGGCCGGAGGCCGATTGCCAGAGAGGTTTCTGCATATCGCGAAAGTTGCATAATGTTGAGCGGAGTGATCTAGCAGAGAGTGTTTTTATTGCGGTTTTATGTTGACGGTTTTGTCGTGTGGGCCAGAGTGTCGCCAGTGTTTGATGATCTTTGATGAAGATTGCGGCCTCACAAAACACTTTATGAATGTTACCCAACACGTGGGGATCGGCTCCCTTGAAATGTGTCTGGATGTTTGCAAATGATTGATCATATTAATCTTCCACAGAGAACTAGTTTCCTTCAGTGTTTGAGTTCCAGGTATATAATGCGAGTCACGAGCATAGACACAGCAGCCCTCTGGCGGTGAAGGCAACAGATTCCAAACCTATGACCAATGCGGCAAGAATGTCACGATCACCCTGTCGAAGGTAGCAGGAACCCTAGTGACTGGGAGAATGATTCAATCGTTCCATACCCAATCATCGGACAGTGAGTCGAGCGGAACTCGCACCTTTCAACTCGTCTTATCGCAGCCAGTGACACTTAAAAATGTCACAACACCTTGCAGATAACGAAATTCCCGAAGCGCTCGGACAAGATCTAATGCAAATTTTACGCCACCGATTGATGAGGTATTTAGCATACCGATCGGGCGTGATGATTGGCAACCCGTTTTGGGGAGCCCCGCTCAGAGTCGCACACTGGCGTTAAGTGGATTTCTCCTCATTATACCCGCGAGCCGGCGTGGCTTCAAATTTGTATCGAAAAGCGTTTGATCACGCGGAACCGACATCGCGGATCGTTAGCGATCGGGCGGTTCCGTCGCAAGGTGCGTTAGGTTGTTTGTTTGATGGTGGCGGAAAGCTGGTCTTGATGTCGGTCGGTCACCGCTACGAGGTTGTGGGGAGTTTCTTTGCCATCCCTTCAAAATACCTTCACGGCTTCGTTTAACTAAATAACGATCAGCTTTTAAATGAACCTACGGTTTTTGAGACAACATCAAAACGATGTGGACCTCCTTACCTGATGGGAGAGAGCTAGTTGAAGCCAAACGCCACACGCTGCCCAGCCGTCGAACCGGTGGCCGAGAGACCGCAGCAGTCCATCCATCATCAATCGAACAAAACGGTGTGATGTTAACGAAACGAAAGCTTCGGAGGGATTTGGTTTTTCGAAAGGTAACCGCTCCGTAACACGTGGGGCCAAAAACAACGGGGAAGCCAGTGCCACCACGACGGCTCTTGCACAACGACGGCTCTTGCTTCGGAAGTCACAGGATAATTGCCGTGTTTTTTGGTAGTAACATCAAGACCCTTTTTCGGTTTCCTGGACCACCCTCCCCCGGGGCGTGTTTTTGGGTGGGTCGATCGTCGCGACCGAAACAGACGGCACGACCCAAAACACGTCCCGTTCGGGGCGGCCCCTTTTTGGGGATCTCCTGTTGCCGTTTCGTAACGCTTCGCGTGAGAGGTGGAGCACGCTTTCCCAGGCCAGACGACATACACATGGGACCGGGGAGGGACACCATTAGATGGGGGATGGCGTTGTCGTTGCGCAATGGGCCGAGGGCAGCCCAGATAAGCGAAGCGAAGCTACGGAGCTCGAACCGTTCCGATCCGGTGTTGGTGGAACCGCAAACCGGAACCAGTCCGCGGTCAGGGACGCACCACGGTGAACGGCGGCGTGGAAGGTTAAGCGGAGTGGAGTGAGCGATTTCGGCATTGACCCTCCGCGTGATGACCACAGAGCGCCACTCACTTTTCTGCGGTCGCTATCCGGGGATCGATCAAGCTTCCTACACTCTGTTGAAAGGTTGGTCAGAAGATCCGTTGGCCAATAGGAATTCATCGGTACTTCAGGTCCGGTCCGGCATCAACAGCAAGTGAGGATCAAGTGTACGTGACAGAATGTGTGCGTGCGTTTGTGTGCCGTCAGCCACGACTGGACCAATCGCAGCGCGCGCGATCGAACACGTGGTATCGACGCGCTGACCTTGCCGTTACGCATGCTGATCCGCGCATTACATATTGCGATCATCGGGAGCCATCGGGTTGTTGTTTCACCAGCCACGGTGACAACGCCGTGGCCTTTGCCGTCCTCTGGCCTCCTCCTCGGATCGGGCTACACGAACGCTCACGTGGCGAGATTTTCATTAAAGTCAATTAAGCAATTGACATCGCTGGCGACGACGATCGCGGGCGCAGCGCGAGCCAATAGATAATACGGCTGAAGGTCACACTAGTGGCACACCGGGAAACACTGGCTGCGGACAAACAAAGCAGTAGTCGCGATCGTTAGAACGTACAGTCATTGCGTCTGCTCGGTATTTAGTGTAAACAGCACCTGAGTCATCACGATTTTACGAACGGGGCACAGGGGGGGGCCTAAACGATGGAGAGACCCGCGGGTCGCACAGAGTCCGGGAATAAACACAATTTACCGTTAAAGATGCTCCGGACACCCGAGTTTTCGTTCTCGAAGGAGGGGCCCCAAGGCCGTATGGTTAATGGTGTTTATGATGAGACTGACTTGTTGTTGAGATCTGTGGCGCAGTGGACTGGAACTGGAACCGCAAACGTTTAATAACGATCTTCAAGGCACGGTCGCTGCTCAAGGGCGTGCTGATTCGGAATTCGGCATAACCTCGGCCAACTCTCACTGATCCGAGCCCTCTTCTTTTGTTCTCGCCCTCTACTTCCATAGCTCTACTAACTGCTGTTGGCCATGGGTTCCGGCGGCCGAATGGACTGCTGCGGGCAGTGCGTGAAGTACAGCATGTTCGTCGCGAACTTTGTTATTTTTGTAAGTAGCTTCGGTGGGTCAATTGAACGGATGATCCATTCCATCTTCTGCTTCCAGATCGGCGGTGCGATCGTGTTCGGTCTCGGCGTCTGGACGCTGGTCGATAAGAACTTCATCAACGAGCTGCTCGGCACGAATCTGTTCTCCGGTGCGGTGTACGTGCTGATCGCCACATCCGCCCTGGTGTGTCTGCTGTCGTTCTTTGGCTGCATGGGAGCGGCCAAGGAGTACAAGTGTATGCTGCTGACGGTAGGTGGCGCAGCGAGAGCCACGCTATGCACTTGCTTCGGCTTTTAATTTGGCGCTTTCTCGATTTATTTCCGTTCGCTCACCACCGCTTCTGCAGTACTTTATCCTGGTGTTTCTCATCTTCGTGACGATGCTGATCGGTGGCATCCTGGGGTACGTGTTCCGGGAGAAGGTCTCGCAGACGATGGGCGACGAGATGCGCTCCTCGATGAGCCTGTACGGGAGCCGGCGGGCTATCACGCAGGCCTGGGACACGACGCAGGAGCGGCTGAAGTGTTGCGGCGTGAAGAGCTACAGCGACTGGCGTGGCGAGATTCCGCGTTCCTGCTGCCAGCGTACGCTCGACGGGTACAAACCGTGCAACGAGAACCCCAGCCCGGAGAACATCTACATCAACGGGTGCCTGGAGATCACGTCCAGCTACATCCGCGACAATGCGGCCATTATCGGCGGGTCCGGGATCGCGGTGGCCGTGCTGCTCGTGTTTGGCATGATCTTCTCCTGCTCACTGTTCCGCATGATTGAGTAGAGCGGGGCCTGAAAGCAGTCACGAAACGCACACATTTTAGCATACATCACCTTGTTTGTTAAGCTTCCCATTTCGTTCGTGTAGTAGTGCGTAGTAGTTGATGTGCTTTTGCTGTCCGGCGCCCCGACGCCGACGCGCCCAACCGGAGCAAAGATCTGTCGAAGATCCGTCCACAACTCACCGTGTTCCGTGTCTCTCTCTGTTGTGAGCCTTACTTTTTAAGCGATAGCATTATGTCTCGTCGTGGCACAAAAAGAGGATCGCCACGATCGCCGATCGCCGGGTGTGCTCGCACGCTCTCTGCAGCACCACATTTTATATCGATAAGCGAGTGTTCATCCTATGTTTTATCTCGTATGGTTTATGATTTTAACACACGTCCGCCTGAATCTGAAATGAGAGGAGATCACAAATGATCAGGCGGCGACGAGTTTGTGCTTAATATTAATAAATACGAACGCGAAGGCGTGCGCTAGCGTGCGTAGCGCTAAGAAACGAAACGCTTTTCACGCAACGTGTTCTTTGGATCAGTACTTCCTGCTCTCCTTTCTGGCGCTGGTGGTCCTGTTCGTCGGAACGGTGCTCGGTTACACGTTTCGCGAGCGGATCGCACTCGGGCTGCAGGATCGAATGTACGAGAGTATGGCGATGTACGGCCGCCGTCGGCTGACGACCGTTTCGTGGGACATGACCCAGGAAGAGCTACGGTGTTGCGGTGTCGAGGATTACGGTGACTGGAACGAGCGGATTCCGGATTCGTGCTGCATGGACGATTACGGTGCGCGGAAGCGACCCTGCCAGCAGCTGCAAACCTCGCTGACGATCTACCGGACCGGATGCTACGAGGCGATCACGCAGGAGCTGCTGCGTAACGGTGCCCTGCTCGGTGCCGCGGTTCTGCTGCTTCTGGTGGCCATGGTACCGACGACGATAATGGCTTACTATTTGCTAACGACGGTCTGAAGTGATCTTCTTTGATCGATGGAAAAATGTCATCTTTCGTGCAAAATAAACATCGAACCGATCGCGGTCTCTCGCTCAAGTGAAGGTGTTTATTGGTTCCGGCATTTAAGAAGAACTGGGAAACGCTTTTCGTGTCTTATCGAGCTATTACACTGGCCGCAGCCTCTCGTCCCTCTGGTTTAAGAATCGAAACTCCACGTTTCTAAGCGATCGGTAGGTAGGACTTGAGAGTTGATGGTGGTGATCGTCGAGTTCACCCTCGATTAAATGTAGGACCGTAACTTTTCTTATAAATATTTTGTTGGTTAGCAGTATGCAGGGAGGGTGATGGCAATAATGCGCCACCGTTTGTAGCCCCCCTCGTTTTGCTCTTAGTGCCAAGTAAATAGTTTCGGGTTTCGGGTAGTATATGATGCGCGCGCCCTCTCGTTTTTTGGCGGTGACGCGGCTTGTTCCCGTCAATTCTCCAACAGAAATAACCTTCATTGCTTCGGAGATTCAGTTGGTTTCCATAACTATATGCAGACAGTGGCCATTTATCATAGTGGCGTGTGTTTGTCGAACGAAGCGGTGCGCTCCTGGCACGCCCGATGGCGCGCGAACCGTTTCTCCCTGCGCACGCATCGAAAACGAAATATCACGAGACACACAGATCGACCGGAAGTAAGGTGTAGTAAAAGTGAACGCGCGCCACACTTAAACCTAAGCCATCGCAATATATATTTTGCGCCCACAAACGGGTTTGTTGTTGGTTATCACTTTCGCCTGCATTTGCCCTTTCCGTTGCTTGCATTCCGGTGTGCGTCTCGCTGGAAGCACAAAACGTGCCGACCCGCGATCGACCCCTAACGGGTACTGTGTGTGTGCTATCCTGGACCTCCTGCGTTTGAATACCTAACCTAAAACAGTGATGATCAAACTGGGTGATCGATGGTTTCGTTTCGAAAGAGTAGAGTTCGGATCATTCGGTTTTGGGTTGGCGAGTGAAAAATGATCAAACTTTCGTAAAGTTGTGTAAACCCAGTCAGCTCAGTGAACAACCTTTAACTTTGTGACCACACAGAAACAACTCCGAACCAAATGGATGGGTCGTAAACAAAAGCATTTTAGAATCGATCGTATGTTTAAGTCGCGCCTAAGTAATGGTCCTCTTCTTAAAGACGGATGTGTTCAGGCCCTGCACACGGAGCCCGGTGTAAGTTATTTGGTTAAATTTTGGAAGCTTACCCAGCTGAATATCACTTCAATAGAGAGAAGGAGATAGTGAGAGAGAGAGAGTTAACATAAAGCGTAAAGCAACACCGCGGCGTGTGCGTTCGTATGTCACGTGCAACATGCATATGAATGGGAAACGGGATTTCGCCGTTACGAATCGTTACAGAAGCGTTTCACATCGATTGTACGATCGCCTAAAATTTAGATAGAAATAAACCCCGGACCGGCGTCCCCACTGTGCGTGCGTTTCATCTTCTGTCCGTCCGAGAGTCGTTTCCCGTCCGCGTAAACCCCTCTTTTCGCGCTCTGTAAATACGTGAAGCGATTAGAAAACTGTCGAAAATACGTTAACTAGCGGAGGTGGTGTGCGGTGGCGAATCAGCAATCAATCGCCCCGTTGGCCGCGACCGTCGCGGCTGCGCTGCGGCGTGGCTAGGTTTGCCGGTGGAGCATGAGACTGATGATGCTGACGCCACACAGCACGACGGTGACGACGCCGAGCGTAATGTAGACGGACGTGATCAGCCAGAAGGTGAACAGGTACAGTGACTTGTTGCAGTACTTGCCGAGCGCCGGGTCGTAGTTGGGCTCGTAGATCCGATAGATCCAGAACGAGCCGATGATGAACCACCCGAGCATGAAGCAGTTGATCAGCGTCTGGGTCGGCGTTTGGCGCAACCGTTCGAGCTCTTGCTCCTCGCGGCTGCGGACACGCGTCGAGAGGTGCAGCAGCTGCTTGAGGACCCCGAAGCCACCGCCGACCAGCAGATACACCGGGATGTACTCGCCCTGCGGGCAATCGTACAGGTAGATGATCCCGAACACGAGCATGCACACCGGGATGACGATCGTGATGCCGAGGATGATGGTGCAGCCAACTGCGGAAAAGCCGGGGGGCAATTTTGAATTGGGGTTCAACCGGAAACGGGTCCGTGGTGTACTTACGCGTGCCAAGCACGAGGATAACGATGTTCTTTACAAAATCTAAGACCCCTTGCGATCGTTTGTGAGCTTCGCGGACGCGACCGTACAGCGAATCGTAGGACGGTGGCGGTCCCTCGATGTCGACCGCCTCCTCGTAGGTGGGTGGTTCGCCTCGCCGGGACGTGCTCGGTTCGTTACCGTGCGCACTGTGTACGGCTCCGGCCGACGGTGCCGATGGAGCATAGCGACGGGACCCTTCACTCCGGGGACCGCTTCCCGTTGTTGCTGCTGCTGCTGGCGTTTCTGATGGCGGTGGAACGGCGGCCGCCCCGCTAGACGGTGGTGGTGGCGCCATGCCACACGGAGGTGTAGTGGTTGTAGTTGTAGTGTTAGCGCTATCTAAATCCTCCTGGCCGGCGGGCTGCTGAAACATATCGGAGTACAGAAAGCGCACCATTCTGTGAGTGAAAGTGCAGAGACTGATTATCGGGGCTCGCTGCTGAACGTGTTGTGCCACCCCCTCTCCGCCGGCGGGGGCGAGGGTGGCCAGAAAAAAGGAGACGAAATCGCTTCTTTGTTTTGCACGCTCGGTCGCCGATCGGCCTTTGTGTGTATCGCTTTCCCGGGCTCGTCTGAAAGCGTTCGGCAAGCGCAGTTTTGGCATTGACATTCGACTGACTTTGGCGGGCTGTCCACAGTTCGATCGAAATTCGTCATCGGAGCGGGGCGCAGCCGCTAGCGAGAGAGCCGACTGGCGCGCCATCGTGGCACCACCATCGGAATCGTTGCGTACCTGTTGAACGTAGATATCGTGGTAGTTGCATACTTCTACCAAGCTGGGATAGAGCAAGCCACTGTTCGTGGACATTGTTGCACACCTTTCTGTGTACGCGGCGCCCCCCTCCGGGCGTCACACGGGCGCCCCGTCGCGGTCGCGGTGTCGGGAACTAATGGTGCGTTGTTGTTGTCCGGGTAGTTTGTTTATTGCAACCACACAAACGACACATACACTCACTGCACGGACACTACGCACCGTGTTCTACGCGTTTACGAGGCGGCGTGCGGGCAAAGGGACGCACTGGCCGATGATTCCATCCATTCCGTCTTATCGGTCGTCTTTTGGGTCGTTTTGTTTGTTCGCAAAACGGCCTAATGATGTCACGGCTTTTGACGTTTCTACACTTGCGCGGGGAAGCTGTCAAAATCGCACTGTCAGGCGGATATCAAAACACGAGCCTACTCAGACTTGGGCTTACACAACAAAAAAAACGGACTCCGGTAGTGTTTGGACAAGGTTTGCAAAATGTTTTCACTAAAAGTGCTGCCACTCCGGATGCTGCGTGCCGGCTCCGGTTCGTCCCTCCGCACCATCACACTGGGTGCGGCCAAAGCGACAAAGAAAAACGAGCTGGAGATAGAAGAATCGGACGACACAGAACTGCCCGTTACGTTAGTGGACGATGATCGTGAGTCCGCCGAAGACCGGGAGGCGCGGGTCGAGGCACTGCGTAACAAATCGCGCCTACTGCCACAGCACCGGAACATGCTGCACGAGCTGCTGCCCTACGAACAGTCACAGTCGTGGATTCACGAAACGGTCAAGTACAAGCGCATGATGCTGGGCCGTTACGGGGTCGCAGGTAGCCGTGTTGATCCGAGTGAGTCCGAGATCCACCCCGTTCCGGTTAAAATGCAGGATGATAATTGACACCATTTTTTTTTAGGACTATGCTTCCCAACGGCAAAGGAAGCACACGAAAAGGCGGAATACGATCGGGTGGCATTTCCCTTCACCCTGCGCCAAATGATGGACGCAAACGAAACGGCCAAAAAGGCACGCAAAGCGGAGATCGAGGCGCGCGAAGCCGACATTGCGCGCAAGCTGGAAAAGCTCGACCAATGGACGGCGGATCTGAACGCACGCATCGAGAAGAAGGAACGGGAGGCACGTGTGGCCAAGGAGCGCAAAGATCGGCTGGTGGAGGAAGTTCGAAGACACTTCGGGTTCAAGGTGGACCCACGGGACGAGCGGTTCCAGGAGATGCTGGCCCAGAAGGAGCGCGAAGACCGCAAGAAGGTGAAGGATGCGAAGCGCAAGGAAAAGGAGGACAAAATGATGGAAAAACTGCAGAAGAAAACGGAGGAACTGGAAGCCGCCGAGGTGGACGTGGCGAGTGGGAAGAAACAGTGAACTCATTAAACCTGGTCACCCTTGTTAGTGTGAACTTTATACCGGATTGGTCTCTGTTGTCGTTCTGTATTTTGGCTTCGTGTAGCTTAAATTAACTAAAATGGTTGCCACAGAGCGGTTAGCGTTGTCCAGCCTCGGGGTTGGTTGCCGAAATGAGAAGTAGGATCACCACCGGGACGAGGTACATCCACTGAAAGACACAAAGCATGCAGCATGAGATACTGAAGATTTTGCCGATAGATTTGAAAACTATTGTTTCTTACATATTTAGCGAAGAAGCTGCGATTATCCTTCGTTTCACCACGCTCCCTGGCTTCCCGTTCTCGTTCCATCTTCTGTATGAAGCTGGCCGTATCCGGAATGGGGGCCGTTTCTATGTGCTTCACATACACGTCGGTATTGAACTCATCCAGCACATCCACGTCGCTGTTGGACAGATCGTGGCAGTGGTTCGCGTTGCCATTGCTCACCGACTGCGTAATGCCCGTCACCGTGCCGGAGTGGTCCAGCGATACCCACAGCACGTCGGTGAGTTGCGATTTTGCCAAGGCGCACTGCAAACCGTGATAGACTGATAAAACATGGAAACCCGCATACCGCATCACTCCGAACACGTACCGCTTTGGTGGAAGTCAAAAACGTGGTAACCCCGTCGGAATCGGAAACATGTGCCTCCAGCCGATAAAGCCGGTTCTCCTGGGCAAGGCGTTTCAGTTTGTTTCGATCCTGCAATGATAGTGGTTCTTGGGCGACGGACACCAGTCCCGTGTTACGATTCGTGACCGTCACATTGCCCCGCAGCGTGAATTTGTTCGGCTCATCGCAGTCCAAGGCATGATACAGCGCTATGTTGAGCCATCCGTCGTACTCGAGAGAGTTCTGTGGGACGGTGAAAAAGATCCTTCTGAATAACTGGTCCCACGAAGAAGTGGCCCCAACTTACCGCTTGCACAAAGTGAAACGTAGAAGAAACAATAACGGAGATTAGAAATGCTATTTTCATTAACAAATTCATGTTGAAAAGTTTTTCTTCGCACAACCCGAGACCGCCGATGACAGAGCACCGTGTTTGGCAATCAATTTGACAGATCAGCGCATTGTTTTTATGGCGCGCAACAAAACGGAAATATTTCACGGAACATGCATGAATTATTTCACGTTCCCAACGGACCATAGTCACGTGCGCGTTCGAAATCGCCCAAAGGCATTTAATTTCTTTTAATAAAATAAAGAACGGCTCCGACACTTCAGTAGTGCCCACTGATTCCGACTAATCTACTATCAGCAGTCGGCATTTTATCACTCAGCATGCGTAATTGATCGCTACCGTATGACCGGACAGCACTCGAACTACAGATTGACTCCAAGACTTCAAAGTATGATATCATAATGAAATACGCAAACAAAAGATTGTGATTGAATTCACATGTTTTATCAAGTAAATTTGACAATAGTGAATTTCGTACTGGTGGTTCGTTGGAGATCTACCTTATGCTTTAATGTAAATAAAAGTGCCTAAGATGTGTATGGTCTTAACGCTTGTTTTTCGTTGCGAACAATCTTTTCCATTAAGTGTCCAGTGTGCTCGTTAAGTGTGACCCTAATCCCCCCAAAAAATTGGCAAAACAAAAGTGTAACAAACATCCCCCCTTTTCCGGGTTACCGGTCCCTATCACTAATGACGTAGATTTTCGAGTTGAACGCAGCATCGGTCGGTTTGTTATCGGTTGCCGAGCCGGACGGACCGACCGTGGTCGGTATCTCGCTGGGAATGTTGGCAACCCCCGCCGTCTTGGTCTTGCGGAACAGAGTGATGACGTTTTTGTTCGACAGATAGAGCAACGTGCCGATTACGAACACGATCCCGACTACGACGATCGGCACGATCACGTAGAGCTGGGTGTCCTTTGCCAGCGAGTGTGACGGAGGCGGTATCGATTCGTCGTGGGCGGCGATCTGTCTCGTCGGGTCCGTTCGCCACCAGTTCCAAACGCCACCGAAGTTGGCCGGATCTGCTGCCGGGTCGTGCGGGCGATTCCTTGGTTTCACCGCCCGCGATCGGTAGCCTTCAATGTTCTCCTGTATCTGGCGCATCCTGATCGGGTGCTCCGCCGCGATGTCATGCATCTCGCACGGATCGTTTATGATGTCGAACAGACAGGGCCTCTGCAGCGGGTTGCACTCACGGGTGGCAATCGCGTTGCTACAGTTGACGCCAGCGTGCCTTCGCAAGTATCCCATCACGATCGCGTCCAGTTGCAGCGCACGCCCGATCGGACTGGACTTTACGGTGTCCAGATACTGTGCGTTCCCGGGCAGTTTGTCTTGCGCGTCCGCCTCACCGTACCACCGATCGTTCGCTCCCTCGAGCGTCGTACCGTTCACGTACTTTAACCCGTTCTCCACGTAGCTCGTGTAGCCGAAGATTTCGTCCACGTTGTTCATCACCCGTTGGCGCGGGTTACCGGTACCGTAGGCCAACGCTTCCCACTGATCGATACCGTCAATGTCACTGGCGGCGTCGTCTTGCGGTAGACTGATACCAGCGGCCGACGCCAGCGTTGGAAGCCAGTCGGATATGTGGAACCATTGCTTGGAAACTCGCTGCGCCTGTCGAATCAGCGGGCTCCAGATGAGAGCGGCCGTCCGTACGGCTCCCTCCCAAGGGGAATTCTTTTGCTGGAATGGTGGAACAGAAAGTAGGAACGTTATGGTTCGAACGTTACCTTGTCCCAGTTTCGAGACTCACCCCACGGAACGGATAGTTGGAGCCAGTGTTGCTGTGCATTCCCTGCGTAACACCGCCGTTGTCGCTCAGAAAGACGATAATCGAGTTGTTGAGCATACCGTTGGCCTCCAGGCTCTGGTAAACTTCGCCCACACTGTCGTCAAGCTTGGACATCATGGCTGCGTACTTGCGGCGTTCCAGGTCGCCGATGTAACCGAACCGATCGATCGTTTCCTGTGCCGCTTGCAATCGATCATCATCGTTACCGGCGTGCGGGGCCAGGTGGGTAAGCACCAGCAGCATCGGATCGCCCGTACGCCCGTGCGATGTGATGATGTCGGTGGCGGCTCCGGTGAAATAGTCCGTTGCGTACGTCCCATTCGCCGCACGGTTGATGGCGAGATTCTGCCGCAGATCGTACCCTTCAAAGGCCGCGCCCTGTGAAGGCCGAACACGAGATGGGACTGAGATTTATGGAGCTCTTGCACTATTATTTGAACGCTGATAACGGGGCCACAGCGTGGCCGCGCTGTTTACCCAGCACGGGTCTTATGGGGTTTGCACAAAATTAACGGACGGACACGGAGAGAGTGCTCCGAGTGCCCTGGGGTTAAACTTTACTCTCTAGTGTCGCACTTTCAAGGACACCATAAAAATCTATTGCCGGGGTAGTTGGAGACCATCAGCGGCCCTTCGATTATGAAGGTAACATTTATAGATCATTTAAAAGAACTGTGTTTTCAAGGAACTGGTTTGATGTCTGCCTGTCCGACGATCGGAGAACAAGTTTCGAATTCTGTGAAAAATGGTTGTACACCTTTCAAAATCAACATTCAAGTTCGGTTCGGTTCGATCGAGACTACAACTCGATGGCCTCGGGAGTCTGCCCTTGAATGCTGCACAGTGCGAAGATCGGACCTGAGCCGAATTGATAGCTGATAGCCCTTAGAATCTGAAAAGTAAAGCTAATACCTCACCAAACCACACTTACACTGTTCATTTTCGACACGTAACTCCAGTAGTCGATGTAAGGCCCCAGGTACCCGATGTGGCTATCGAATCCCCGGTTCGTCGGCCAGTAGTGCTCGGAAAAGAAGCCCAGGTGCCACTTGCCGACCAGATGCGTCTGGTAGCCGGCTTCCCGGAAGTATTGCGGCATCAGCTTCTCGTCCAGCCCGAGACCCCACGGTTCGTCGATGTCGATCACGTAATGCTGCATGCCGAGGTTGATCGGATGCCGACCGGTCATGAGGGAGGCCCGCGACGGGGTACACATCGGGGCCGAGTAGTGCCGATTAAGGATGATGCCATCGTACGCCAGGGCATCGATGTTGGGCGTAGCGATCTGGTTCGACCCGTGGAACCCGACATCGTTCCAGCCCATGTCGTCCGCAACGATAAGCACGATGTGGGGCGGCGATGCCGCCTCGCGTTGCTTCCGGGGTTCGGCCATCGTTAGGCTGCACAAGGAAACGATGGCCAGCACTAGCAGCCTGACAGCTGCCATCGTGCGCTCACACAGTCCGGGGGATCGCCCCAAATTCTTGCCAACAGATTCGCTGTAACCTTCACTGGCCCCGTCGTTCGGGGTGGCCAAAAGCGCGTCTGATTAAATCACTTGTCCTTGCCGCGATAAACACGTCGCGGTGTCAAAATGTTCGGGAATCAAACAGCACTCAGCACAAAACACAAAACCTTCACATACGAACGAGACGCACTAAGTGTTTGTTTGCGGGGAGTCCAGAGATCGCCGATCGCCCGCACTGCACCGATAAAAACGGAACAAAATAAAGCAATTACATTTTATCAGATCAGTCCCAAGCACGCAACGACGGAGTGTCAGGGGACCCGGTCGGACGGTCGGTCGGTTGGTGTAAAGTTGCCGTTGGGCCTCTCCTTCTGGGGCGCGTAGTATCCCAATCAAAGTGTCGTTCAGGAACTGGCTGCGTTTGGTGCGAAGCGGTTTCTATTACTCGGTGCCTCTCGGTAGTTGCCGCAGTGCGTTGCGGTTGAACCGATCGGCCACGGTCCAGATCCGGCCGGGCGTGTACTCGATTCCCAGGCAATCGGTCCGTAGGGGCGTTGACCGGGTGGATTATCTCACCAGCAGTCCGGCGCGGTGGTAAGTGGCACTAGTTTTGCACGGCAAACAACACTGGCATCGCGTTGCGGATGACAGTCCTACGTAGTCCGGACGTAGGCCGGTCACACTATCGCTTGGTTGCGCGATCCGCACTCGCGAATGTCTGACGATGGACTGAGCATCGTCGACGCCAGCCTCGGGGACAGGCCGATCCAGACAGCGTTGAGTGGACGGCCTCGCTCCGGCCCGATGAATGCTTTAACCAAATTGGAAGACATTCGCACAGGGCGCCGCGTGTTATCGCGAAACTTACGGCCGGGCGCTTGTCATGTCTGGCTGTGAATGGAGGAAGAGGATCGTTTTAGTGGGCAACCGGCCAACCCCCGATAACTGGTTAGGTTTGGTGAACCCGGGACCTGGGCTCCGGGAGTCTCTGGAGTGGGAAGCTCTGTGATTTATGCCGTGGCCCTGTCGAGGGCGGCCGGTCGGTACGATTAACGTAGAAACGGTGAAGCCACATTGTGGCACTGGGCGATTGTTTCTTTTGAGTGATTTTCGTTTTGGGGCTCAAGGACTGGATTTGTAATAAATCCGGTTTCCAGCACTCCGATACTCAGGAGGGCTGAACTCCATTTTTTTCTACTTACAGCCGTCGCACCGCAGCCGCAAATACTTAGAATGCGATCACTAAAAGAAAGCCCGAAGATGCTCCTCCAGTTTCCCTGCAGCTCGCGCTGGAACGACGGCGGAAATTGTAGGCGGAACACGGAATGAGTCGCTGTTGTTTGTTTTTCTGTTCTGTTGTTGCACCGCTACCGTTTGAACAGCTGACGACAGTGTGACATAGGCCCGGTTAATTTACGGCCCCGTCCCGGCCGCGTGCATTCACAGTGCACGCTTGCGGTCGTTGCAAGAGGCGATGGGGAAACAATAGCTTCCTGGCCGCATCTTGAAACATTGGAAGGTACAGCAGCGGAGTGAAGTCACCGGAATCGAGAACGTTGTAACGCAAAGGCGAGTTGCACAGTAATTAGTATAGGGTGGTCCAGTGTTCCATTGGGTAGCGTATGGAATCCACAATGATGGGGACAATATCGGGAGATTGTGGCTGTCTGGCACGGAGCACCGCCCTCCGGTTGTCGTTGCCCTCCAAATGTCGACCAAGCTTTCAGCTTCAATTTGGCCGAAGAACCAGAAGAACTGAAGATCCTTCCTCATTTTCGAAGCAAAATGGGCCAAACAGTCACTTGTTGGCGGGTGCATTGGCTTCTCTTGCACGACTTCAGTCTGAGTTGAAAACACATTGCTTTGTAAGTTTTGAATGTTTTTCGTATTTTCCGCCAGCCGCCCATTTCGTAAATGTCAATGTTTATAATTTCCAGAATGAAGTTTGACGTTTTAAAAGTCAAGCAGCTTAAAATCCAAACACTTGATGGATCACCCTGTATTTTGTTTATTTACATATCCACATACGTTACGCATATCTAATCCGGCAAACGGTAGGATTTAATAGACTTGCCAGGCCTTGGAACAACAAATTAATTAGAGAACTATCATCGAATCTGAAAACAATTCAACCCACGAAGATAACACGATTTGGAAAAGGACGATTTCCGCGTTACGTCTATCGGTTCTCGTACCCTTATCGGGACGCTATCGGGAGAGCGCCAAGATGTTGGCAGGTGTTTCAGATTGAGCCAGACTGTTGATTGATGCAGTTCGCCCGGCGGGGGGCAAATATAATTGTTATGGCTACCGACGGACCCATCAATTTGGAGCCGAAGAGTAGTTGTAATTGCCCTATGGCCCCGTGCGCTCATCATCCCCTTAACTGACGCCTGATTCCGAGATTGAATAAAAGTTGCGCCTTGATTACAACTCCCCGGAGGTCCCCGAGGTTGATGACTTTTGCTGCAGGGGTTGTTGTTGTTGCGGTCGGAAAACATGATCATTAAACGGCACCCAAAAAGGGCACACAACCGGGGCTAGTCGGGCGGCTCGAGCGATCGTAAAGTTTTATATCTTAGCCCACAGCAGGTTGGGCAACCATTTCGGTTAGCCACTGAATGTAGGTCATATGCGGTCAGATCTGGTGCAGATCTGTCGCAGAGGGTGTTCTTATCATCAGACTTTATCAGTCCGGCTGCGAGAAACGAGTTTCACCGCTAAGCAAACGGCGAACACGATGGCCAGCGCTGATGCCGCCAATAGCATCGGTAGGGTGTTTGGGGAGCAAACCATCCGCGAGTCCAGTTCGTCCTGCCACCAGGTCCAGGTGAAGTTGTAAAAGGCAGGATCGGACCGGCTGTCTGGTGGTTGATTGCGTGGCCGGACGCTGTGCCGCCGGTAGTGTAGAACGTCGGCGTACAGCTCGTCCACGATGGCCGGATGCAGCTGGGCGAGGTTTCTCCGTTCGCACGGATCCTCGAGCAGATTGAATAGACACGGAGCGACGAGTGGTTCGCATGGCCTGTCCGGTTCCGGCGCATGGCACTGCACTGTGGATGCTGCTCGAAGACTCCTCACTTTATCCTGGGGAGGCAGTCGCAACACTCGACCAAGATTGTCCGGGGCCATTAGTAGTTCGAAGTACTGCTGCTCGGGCAGTTGATCGTGATCGGGCAACTCGCCCAACCAACCATCGTACTGGCCGTCGGCACAGGATCCACTGACGTACTTCCAGCCACGCTTCGTGTAGCTACTGTAGTTACACCGATCCTCTACGTTGTTCATCACAACGGAACGCGGTCCCGAACCGCTACCGGACTGCAGAGCGCGCCACTGATCCTGTCCGTCGATGGGACTATCTGTCGAGGGGATTGAGCTGATGCCGGCCGCGTGACCCAACGTTGGCAACCAGTCGCTGATGTGAATCCACTGCTCGGAAACGTAGCCTCGCGTGGCCAACAGTGGACTCCAGATGAAGGCCACTCCACGGACTGCGCCTTCCCAGGGAGATGCTTTTTGCTGTGGGGCGAAGGCGAACGATTAGAGTGGGTTACTGGACGTATCCAGTCCAAATACTTACCCCTCGCAGCGGGTAGTTGGATCCGGAGTTGGCGTGTATGCCGATCGTCGGGGCACCGTTGTCCGCCAGGAACAGGATGATGCTGTTCTCCGCCATGCGGCGTTCCCGAAGCGCACCGTAGAGCCGGCCGACACCGGCATCGATCCGCGATATCATCGCTGCCAGGGTTCGCCGGTTCGAATCCTGGATGTGTCCAAATCGAGCAATCTCCTCCACGGGTGCCTGCATCGGATCATCCACGTTGCCGGTGTGTGGCGCAAGGTGGGTCAGCACCAGGAGCATCGGTTCCGCCGTGTTGTGTTTGTGGATAATACGAACCGCTTCGTCGGTGAACAGATCCGTCGCGTAGGTACCGTTGGCCGCGTACTCAACGGCAGTGTTCCTCCGCAGGTCCCGACCGCGGGCAGATGACTGTGGGGAAGTGTGAGGATTAGAGCAGGGTGCTAAATTCCGGAGGTTCCCGTGCTTACCCCACTCATCTGCAGACTGTGGTCCCAGTAGTCGATGTAAGGTCCCAGGTATCCGAAGTGCGACTCGAAGCCCCGGCGGGTCGGTGTATAGGCCTGCCGGAAGAAACCGAGGTGCCACTTGCCGACCAGATGCGTCCGGTAGCCAGCCTCGTGGAAGTACTGCGGAAGGAGCCGCTCGTTCAACCCAAGACCCCACGGCTGGTCGGAGATAATGACGTCATCCTGCATGCCGAGGTTGATCGGATTGCGACCGGTCATCAGGGCGGCCCTCGCCGGGGTACAGAGCGGGGGCACATAGTGACGGTTCAGGATGACGCCATCGTACGCCAGGGCGTCCAGGTTGGGTGTGGGAATCTGGTTCGAGCCGTGAAAGCTCACATCATTCCAACCCTGCCGCGTGGAGAATCAGAATTGCCAGTTCACGTGACGAATGCGTTGCCGCGCTAGACTCACCAGATCGTCAGCTACGATGATGACAATGTTGGGACGGGTGGCGGCACTAGCTTCACAGCACCACCACCAGCCGCAGAGTAGCCATTGGCAGGTCACACCAAGTTTCATTACGCGATGAGCTATCAGAGCTGAGCTGTTGACACCACAAAATGGAATTGTGAAATCTGCGATCAACACCGATCACACAATCGACGACGAGTTGTGTAAGGACAAACAGACACTTTAAAGCACACACTTTGAGAGGGCCGTCCACTACGCGCGACGACGTTCTGGTCCAGAGACGCCGGGGCGACGCGATCAGCCTCCGGCCGAGGCTCGCAGCTGACTGATCGTGTGCGGAGTTCGTGTACCTAGCTTTATTACCCACTTCGGACTCCGTACCGCGGGGGTTTAACAGTCCCCTCAGGAAAGGATAAGATTCTGTCCGTCATCTAGAACTCGTCGGTTTGAAGCCGGTTTAGTACCAGACGATCCGGGGTGTGTTTTAAGTTCAAGGAACGCATTGTCTATCAAATCGAAGGCTAGCCAGTAAGGTGGACAGGAGGTCCGCCAGTGAGCGAGTTGACGCTTTCGATTTCCGAGAAGCATCCAAATCCCTTTCCCGAAAGTATCTCTCCCCATCCTGATCGGGTGCGTGTGCGCTCGAGAAACCTCAACTCATGTGGTCGTGCCTCAAACACCGGGGGGCCCGGAACACGTACATCGTTCACCCGGCGGGGCCCAAGAATCTCAAAATACAATTAAGAATCGCACGAGGAAAAAAATCCCAAAAAGGGATAAACGAAATCCATAAACCGAGAAACGTGCCCAAGTGGTCGGTTACGACCACGCTGACGCTGGTTGCCGGTTTGGAGATGTTCCGCGCCGTGGGGGAACCCAGAAAGGAAGGCAGAACGTCGTCGACCGCCAATAGGAATCATAATCTCGCATTGTCGGCGGAAGCCGTCATTGCGGACTAAATTTCGTTGGGAATGTAGGGCTGGGGCGCGGGCTCTCTGTCTCAGGCAGACTCCATTAAGGATGGGGGTCTATGACAAAGGCAGGATACGGCCGCACTGAGAAGCAGTAAAAAGCTTCATTATCATACGCGCCACAGATGATTGCACTTTCGATTGTCGAGAATTTTCGAAGCGGGCATCCCGCTCCGTGGGATGGGCGGCCGGCGCTTGCCAGGCCCCGAGGCCGTGGCCGGTAAATGAAAGGGAAATCCAGTGGTTGGCCCAGTTTCTGGTATCCCGACATCGGCATCGGCATCGAGCAGATCGTGACGCTGTGACACGCGCCCGATTCAATGTCACCGATTAGTGGCGACGCTCGGGGCCTCTATAAATCAGCTGGCGCAGGGCCATAGGTAATCGGCAGCATTACACTTCGACGCCCCGCTAACAACAATTGCACCGGGGTGAACGGGCGCGGTGTCGGAGAATGTGGCTCGCCGCGCTCGGTAGATGGCCGTCTAGTCGCGTCCGAGTGACCTTCGGTTGGTTTCATTATCATATCCGGACTCGGAGCCGCTCCTAGAAGCTCCGAATGGCACGGCAAAAGGGGCACGTGTTAAGAAAGAAATTGAGTAGTGTGCATTGCGTATTGCATACTTTGGGGCGTTTTTCGGCAATGACTGAACCAACATGTTGGCTCCCCTGTCAAATATAAAAAAAAATGAACCAAAGTGCGAACTTGGTTCTGGGGCGACGGGACAAACGCGACAATTTTTTTTGTTGCCCCAAATACTTTACAACTGTTTACTGAAGTGCTCTGAAATGTCTGGTTCATTTTATCCATGTTTAATTACCGCACAAAAGCCACCATCAAACTTGCCGGTGGTGGTGACGAAGGCTCCGAGGCCTTATCTAGCCATCTTCCACTCGGATACCTGCCCGCCGGAAGCTCCTCTCACTCAGGCACTGCCTCTGGTCACTTCCCGGGCAAACCCGGATCGGGCAAACAGACTGGCACTAATAACCGGGGACAATGGGAAACACACATTGGGTGATGGTGATGGTGCTGGGCCACACTCGTGTATGTTGCATTCAATTGTCAGTTCAGGCGGACAGCTCTGTCAATGGCTGCGATCCAGGACGCGGAGCTCTAACATTGACTTAGAATATTTTTGTTTCCACTTCTCTGTTTTGGCGTCAGTAAAATCCAAACCGCAAGGTTCACTGAACGTCGATTGTACGCCATATGGCCACGTCTAGCCATACAGGGTTTTTGGTCCTCCGTGGTCAACCGTCAACCGGGGTAAACCTGGGAGCTCAGCTGATCCGGCTCAGCTGTAACAGTTACCGGTAGCGACAGGAAGAGAGAGCTAAATTTCCGTGACCGACATTAGACTCCGGTTGGCCAACCATGTGCTCGATGGATGCTAATCCTGGACAGCCGTCGCGTTGCGTGCGGTTGATAGTACTGCCGACTGCTGAATGTGGGTTTTTCTATTCAATTAAAGAGCGGTGTTTCATCTGGCTTCTGGCGTGTTGTGCCCTACCGAGTGTGAAACTGTTGATGGCGAATGGTTTGTTTTGGTACGTTTCAGAAGTTTCCGGCCTCACCCGCCAACAACCGTGTGTTTTAGTGCCGTGCGTTCGTTCTACTGGATTCCATCGAGCTGTGGGAAATCATGGAAGGTAATGGTTAAAAGATAAACTTCAATCTCCAGTAAATACACTGGAGGGCCACTGAATATACTGCGCCAGTCTATCTGGCCGGAACTCCTCGCAACGTTGATTTTTTCCCTCACATTCCGCAGAGCGGTTTCGGCGTGCGGTAATCGAATCTGACAGTGGATTATATTCTAGACTGCACATCCTGCGTTCAGATATCACCATTAGAGAGACGTAGAGCGTACGGCGGGGAGTGATACGACCCCATTAACGCTGGTTGTCACGTAGCTGGGGCCATTATAAAATATTTTCCAACATTACTTTCTTTCTATTACTTTTCCGTCCCCGTCGAGTTGAAGAACCGGTTCATAAGAATTGTAATTTCTGCGCCAATGTTCGTTAGCGTCAAGCTCGTGGTCTGGTGTGGCCGATCATGCTCCCCGTTCGTTCGATATCATAAGATTACGAAAAGAGAACCGAAGTTAGGAACCGAGAGAGAGAGAGAGCCCGTTTGAAGCAGTGTGTTGACAGATTCATTAAATCCCGCTAATTTCTTAATCCCACCAAGCGGACCGAAGCGTCTTCCAACGGCTTGTCCATATCTACGGCGTTTCCTACGCTTCGGGAGTGGCCCTGATCCCATTGCAATCACTTCCTAATGGAGTGTCCGGACTAGAACCGGTTTTTTTCTTTGCGCTTCTAGTAACGCATCTTAGAACCTGTATTTAGTGGCCCCAGGTTTGCTTCGTAATTCATCCTGCATGTGACACAGGACACTACACACGTGTTGAGTGCGGTTAACCGACATCTCGGCCGGTTCTACTTGGCCCCCACAGTCAGGGTTATTATTTCCCGGTCCGGCCACACTCGGCTCATTCGGTCACTGCGTTTGACGGCTGCAACACTTCCGTCCATTAACCGGAGACCAACTTCTAGCATCTCCACCGGGTAGCTGGTGCTTACCGCGCGCGCCATTCGGGCTTCGGCCGCCTTTCGGCGAAAGCACGTGTTGAGCTTCGCCCGAAGCCCGACCGACCGACCGACGAGCAAGCCGAACTCACGGGGCCCGAACTAGCGATGGGCGAGGATCACTTACAGTGGAAACGACACATACGCGCGCGCACACACCAGCCCCAGTGATCATGTCTTCGTCCGTAGTCGTTCGGGTCTCGAGAAGGAGGCGCCTGGTGCTGCTTGCAGCGTTCAGTTCGCGCTCGCATCTTCAGTCGCTGCTCTGGTTCCTTCGGCATCGGTTCGGCAGCGCGGTTCCTGCTACGCGCTCCGTGGAGTGGCGTGCCAGAGGTGTTGTGGTGGTTCGTGTGCCTGCGTCTGATGATCTTCACGTGACGGCAGTGGAAAGTGATCGCTCGTGGTGCCCTGGGAACTCGAACGCTGAAGTTTGTGTGAACTAAACTTAAAAGCACCCGAAATGTTGAAGTAAAAAGAATCAAATCCCACGGAAAAGTTCCTTCCGTTTCCGTTCAGCATCCTCACTGGCTGGCCGGCTAAAATCGGGTAAATGAAGGAAGCCGTTAAAGTAAAATTTAATTTAAAACCAATCATACCGAGCTGGCTGCTGGGCCGTGTTTCATGTTCCGTTTCGAACGTCGGCCCAATTTTTCGCCTCTCTTCGAACGCTCGTGAACTCACGCAATTGATGGCGTGCGAACGGTGAAGCAAACAAGGCCCTTCGAGTGCGCTCGAAACATTAGACCAGTTTGCGTAAGGTCCCGCGCAGTGCGTAGATTATCGCCCTCCATCGTCCTTCGCTCGTGGCGAGAGAAGCAATTTCCTTATCGATAAGACGGGCGCGCGCGGACGAGAGATGAAACGCGAACCGTGTGCATCCGTTTCGGGGTTGGCAAGGCAAAAAAAGTGTTAATATAGCCCGGCGGCGACGGCTTTCGTATCAGCAGGATGTTTGCTCATCAAAGGTGAAACTTTGTGTGGAGTGTCTGGCTACCGTCTGTGCCGTCGTGCGGGTGCCACCGGAAAGTGGTCCGGGTTCCGGCAGGGAAAGCGTTCGGCCATTCGGAGCCGGTTCGATTCACTCGAAGCTGCTGGAGTGAAGTGCTAGAAAGAAACACAAACTCCGGCCACTCCGGAAAGGAAATCACTTGAAATACGCTGGCCAAACCCTTTTTCCCGGAAACGGCCAGAGTGAGTGCGTGTGTATGTGTGTGTGCGTAATATCGTTGGTGTGTTGGTGCATTTTAATTGGGTGCAGTTCGATTGAGGGGAGGCTTCTTCAACAACGGCATCCAAGTGTGCTGCTTGCTGTTGTTGAGCTGAGCTTTCGGCGGTTTCGCTGGGATTTGATTGGTGGTGTTGAAAAAAAAGAACGTGAAAAATAGGTGGAAATTTCAACTTGTACCGCAGACGAGGTAAGCCAGCCAGGTTCAGCAATCGAGATAGATTGAAAACAAGCGTAGCTTGTGTTCGGTGACTGTTTTGTAGTCAGCAAAAATCGATCGGAACAGGAACAAACATTAAAAGCAACAGAACCTTACTAAAAGTTTCCCCCCTCAAAAAAAGGATGTGATCAATTCAAATCGGAGGTTAGACACCGGAAGGTACTAACTGTACAGTAGAGGAACCTCAAATTCATCGCCTTAGGGTTTCGTATTTGACTTGATCCATGCGACACTCGAATCAGTGTTTTGTGTAAAAGGATTCGTAAGCATGCTACGGTTGGTTATGACACGTATTGGTTAGCATCTGACAGCTTGCCAGCAATTTCGGTTCAGTTCGTCGCAAACTCGTTGTAAACTCGTTTTGTTGGTTGTTTTTTCTTAACTTGGATTTTTATTAGACATATAAATGCTTGATTACATAAGAGTACAGAGCTATTCCACATTGGGATTCAAAATGATGGAAGTGAAAATGTTTGGAAATAATATTTTTAAATTATACGTTATGTCACGTAGCATTGAGTCATTGTCGGTTGTTGTTTGATTTTTTGAAACTTCTGTGAACGATCATTAATTGATTGATCAATTGATTGACTGATTGATTTAGTATATTATAGGGACTTTGGGCTGCAATAGCTAACATTCGTCTCTTTTTACATATTGAGTTAACTCTACCTTAATTTAACTTTAAGCTTGTTTTTTCTTAAACAACGGTCTGTGCCGTATTTATTAATTCTGCAGGTTAATTCTATCGACATAACTTAAACTCTAAGCATCCTCGCGAAGATTTCCACTAGCAAGGAAAATTGAAGTAAAGACCCCCGACTCTAAGGAAGTCGGCGACTATGGGTTGTCGGCAAGGGCTCGCAAAGTGAAAGGCGACTCTTAAAGACTGTATAATTCCGTAGTGATAAGGCTCTGAAAGATCCTTATGTCCCCGTCGGAGAACACGATGATCAATCATTTAATTTTCACACGTTATTCCAAAAAATAAAACTGTAATGATCATATTGGAGTGTCATACAGTAACAGCAAGCGCAAATAAGTTTTCTATTGCTTGAAAAAAAAAGTTGACGATTTAATCAACAGATCAAATGTCAAGAGCAAGGTTTTCAAGTAAGAGAACCTCTACAACGGATTACGTTGCTCCTGCGAGAAACATTCGGAAACACAAAACTTCCCAAGTATGTGCCAATCGCATAACCATCACCAAAGCAAAGTCTTGCCCGAACATTCATCGTGCATTAAAACGTCCGTAATCGCTCCGCTTAACACCCATGAAGCGCTTATTTACGGATCCTGTCCGGTCGGATAACAAATCGGAGCCTGTGTCAGACACCGAGGCTGCCGAAAGCAGAAAGCGCCATCGTGTGCCTATGCGTTACTTGACAACTTCTTTTCCCGCACCCCCAGTGTCCCCGGTTGTCAGCTTAATTTACAATCGAAGCAATTCGTTCGTTCACCCTGGCAGGCGTCCAGCATAACCGGGGAACCGGCGGAAGGCCAGAAACCGTGTCGGAGGGAAGAGGCCCAAAATTAAGCGGGGCAAAACATTGGGCTGTCGGTCCGCATTTTGGGCTCCTCCGTGGTCCTCTTTCTTTTTGCCGCCACCGCCAAGGACATGGCCGGCCGACTGTGTCTTGAACGATAATAAATTAGAAAGTTTCCCCCGAGCTCCGTACCCGGTGCATTTACCGGGGGTTACCGGAATACTTACCGGAAGGTACTTCACCTGTCGTTTGCCAGTGGACCAAACGCGGGGCGGTGTGTTGTCGCTTTTGACAGAGAAATTAGTTGGATTGCCATTCCATCCTCCATCGAACGAACGGGGCGATTGGGCAGGAATCCGAATCCGAATTTGTTGTTCGGCAGGACGATTGTTTTAGTAATGGACAAGGCTCAAATCGGGTGGGCGGGTGTGATGGTGATTAGAAAGTGCACTCACTTAACCCTAGGCCGCCAGGATGCTAAGAGGATTTAGGATGCTCTTGGGGATCCCTTTATGAGTTTTCTTTGAATGGGCATCAAACCGACCTGGTAGAATCCGGAATGGGAACGTTAAAGGTAAGCGACGTTCAAATTGGCCCAACCGGATCGATGGAATAGCGTGTCCACCATTCCTAGGCAATGTCATAACCGATCCTCACATCCGCGTTTATGGGGCCGCCAGCATACACATTATTACGCCCACCCTGAGGGTTGCCGCCTCTCCCCCAAGGGCAAGAAAGACACAACCGGAGGCCATAATGTCGAAGCTGAAAAAATGAAGCAAAATGACAAAAGAAAGTGGATTGCATTTCGAGAGCAGCCCACAGGGCGACCTTTCGGGCTGTCGTCGTAGCGGCAGGACCTGTGTGTCACTGGCAAAAGGGCGGCCGAGGAGGCACATCCGGCTCCCAGGGGACGGCCATTCTTCGGGCGGATGCTGTTTGGCGAGGGCAATCACTAATTGTGCGGCTCGAGTCCTGGTTTGCGATGCACCGATAGGGCAGCAAGTGCGCGCCCGCCCGCGGTCGTTGTAATGAGACGCTGAACAATGCTGGGGTCCTGCCGTTCTTGGCCGAGATTTTTGTCCTCCGTTTGCTACACACTCTTCCCAGCGATCGATCAGGGAATGGAGCAGCATTCAGCTTCATCCTTGGCTCATCATTTCCAGCTCCCGAGGACGACTACGACGTGGATGCTCGGAAAGGGTTTGCGATTCCGACTCGAAAAAGTGGGCCCCCTTGTTCCTGCAGCTGACATTGATCCCTTTCGTCGGGTTTCAGTCTGCCCGGGACAGCACCAGAAATTGGGAGAAAAGGAATAAATGCCATTATACGTTACTGTGTTTTCTGGTTAGATCGTTGTACGGTTCTCTGGAAGTCGTCCTGTCAAAAGTTAACCCCACAATGGGGCTATCCATAAAATAAATATGCTCCGTCTCCGTTCTTTACCGCGTAAGTGCGCGTCCACTTGTGACACGTGAAACAACATAATGGCCCGGCGAGATGATGCACTTCTTCCGGCCAGCGTTTTTGGGTCACTTCCGGGCGCCGTCTAAGGTTCGATAACACAAAAACCCTGCCACCGACAAAGAGGATAAAAATTCGTCTTATATTATGATCAAAGTGACTGAAAAGTTTACTCTAATCTAATTGTCAGGGCTCCTTTCGGGTGCCGCCATCCTTGGGGCGAATTGTCGAGCAAGGACTTTTATAACACTTTTTTTTTTGTTTCGTAGTCATTCTTTGCGGTCACCAGTTTCTTGTGCTAACGTTAAACCGTCGCGAATGCCAGCTTCGGACCTAATTCTCCAGAGAAGCGCCCGTGGCTTTATTCCTTGCGCCACCAAGAGACGAGCGTCAATCGATTGACACTTCCGGTGCATTCAACGAACGAGGTACGGACCAGTCCAATTACGTTGATTGCAGACGCTGGCACTAGGCAGTTGCTACTGGCTGCCTGTAATTTCGTTGATAATTGTAACACACACGAAACAATCGGCCGCGAAACGTGGAACGGGTTCGGATCGGATTATGCAATTTCGGGATGATGGATTTTTAATTATGTGACGGATGCGAATCCGATTCCCGCTGGCACAGCCTGTGCCGAACTCTGGGAATTCCGGGGGCATTAGGTTCATAATTTCTTAATTTGCTCGGGTCGCTCTCGCTAATGACTGGCGTTCCGTGCAGTTCCAGTTGGGACGAGCGAGCCGAATGGTGAAGGAAACTTTCGTTCGTATTGTTTTCAGTTGCTGTTGGGTTCATTTATGTTGATTTGAGGTACGGGTCTTATTTGAACGGATTAATGATATTGTTCCGTAATTGTTCGTAGGATGAGAATATATTTAAAATGAAATGTCAAGTTCCAACAGCCAGTTTGTTCGTCGAGAATCGGGATCGACAACTTGTCGTACCAGTGCTACCAGTTGAACCTGGAGGCTTAAAGTGACACCAAGGCTCTCGTCGGTAGCCACATTAAAGTCTGACCCCTAGAATGGGCCGCCTCAGACCCTGGCAAGAATCGAGTAGAATCGCCAGTAACAAAGTTGCATTAGTTACGGTTAATGATTTCGGTGACAGTTTCGGGTTGTTTTCTTTTTCGAACCTGGCCGCGCTCTGTTTGCGGCTTCTCGTGGCGGTGGCGGAGTCCTGATGACAACCCGCAACGAAAAAAACAGCTTCCAATTAAATTCGTTTTGACAACCACAATTCATTTTTAATTCTCTTCTCGTACCCGGGACTGCTACCGGGTTGAGGTTCCCACCCGGTTTTAATTACATTACAGTTTTCTTTCTCGTTCGTCAGAGAATGTCCACCGCCCCAGAGTGACCAGTGGACATTCCGTTCGTGAACCGGCCCGCCAAGACCGCGCTCTTTCTCGTTTGATTAATGTACTCCTAGGCTGCCTCCTCCTTCTTCGTGTCCTTGCGGTTCGTTTCCGTCGGGGGAAATAATGGGAGATAAAGAAACCCAAGCGATCAAGCGGGGCCACGTGACGAAAGCCGAGACTGCACACCAGCAGCAGCAGCAGGCACTACAATTTGTGCTAAATGCTTTCGGCATTAGCTGAAAAGCGGCCTCCAAGATGCAAAGATGCTTGGGTTGGGAGGAAATTAAACTTCCGCTTAATTGTAGCGACATATTAAAATTCCATTTCCCTGCTCGCTGCCGGTGGCTTGGCTTGTGTGCCGAGAGCGACGTCGTGTGCCAGCTAGTTTCGATCGGATTCGGTGTAAAGTCACCTGATGACAGCATCCGGCCCAAGGAACGACCACTTGCTTGCCTACATCACTGCCGGGTGCCTGCATCCTGTTGGGTGTTACGCCCGGAACGCCCGATGGCGCCCGAGATAAGTGCTCGCTGCTCGATACAAAAAAAGGGCATGTTAATTTAGTGCTTCGAAGGGCTCTCCGGTGCAAGCCCGGGAGTCAATCGGTCGGGAAGCGATGTGCTCATAAATAATGGCGCACCCCTTTTGACCCGGCTGGTCCGGGAAGATGCGGCCGACAAATAGCCGCCGGGCAGGC
Source organism: Anopheles bellator (assembly GCF_943735745.2). NCBI lineage: Eukaryota > Metazoa > Arthropoda > Insecta > Diptera > Culicidae > Anopheles > Anopheles bellator. Next base: position 5,300,081 of record NC_071285.1, on the reverse strand, counting down.
TCCGGTCCCGATTAGATGGCCATCTCTGCCTGCTGACGAAGGCCAGTCGACGAGCGTTGGCTGCTGTGCTCCGTTTTTTCGCCGTCCAGAAGACGAACGCTTCAGGGTTTAGAAGAAGGTGGCTAACGTTTCGCGTATCAATCCAACTTCCGGTGAAGGTACGCGAAGGTCAACACGAAGGCTGCCTTCGGTCGGTTTCCGGCAAGCTTCGGTGATAAGCTGAGAATGAATGTTACTGTACGTACCAGGAGGTCAGTAAGGTCCTTGAGGCCACGGAAGCGGTGGTGGTGATAATGTGGTCGTTATTATGCGCCCACCCGCAATCACGGGAGGATTAGGGAGGACGATTAATGATGCTGCCGGTGGTTCGGGGGCGACTTCTTCAATCGACATTACTGTGAGCCGGTCTCACTCACAACTTGAGGATCCACTCCAAGTGTGTTTTTAGGTGTTTTTACGTGTTTGAACTATCTAATAATGGAGGGATTATAAAAAAAATTAGAATAATTCTTCGATTTGTAAATACACGGCGAACGTACCTTTGCTGTCAAAAGTTTGCGTAGATTGAAGATGTGATCTCAAGTAGGCGATGAACGGTCACTTTCGCTGAAGAACTGTTCACATCACAGCTTAATACAGGACTCCCCATTTATTCGAGCAGCACGCTGATAGGAAGGAGGTTCGAGTTTCTGATTTTATTTATTGAATCTGCCAAATTCTAAAACAACCCCTAAACTTCTCGAATAATTAATTTCTTTCACCAAACCCTTACATATAACGGAAGAAAGAATATTTTAAACTTACAATCTTGAGCCTGTAAATACGCAACGCCCTAGTCTTCAAAGTGACAATCAAACCATTTCTTAGTGGTAAGCTGCGGCTACTACGTTGCTGTACATTTATCAAAAGCCATTTTGTCCCGGGCCACACATTGTTGTCCTATGGATAATGTTTCGCCCCACTAATCGTACAAGAAGGCGAACGTCTTTTGCCAAACTTTTGCTTCCCTGGCCCATTGCATCCGGGGGCAGACACAGCCCGGATTTTTAATATTTCTCCCAATTCTCTGCTCAAATGTTTACACACAAACAATCATCCTTTTTAATTACCAACCGGTCCGCGGAACGATCCTTCTTCTTTTCGCTCTGGCCGCTGGCCGTGCCGTGGAAAAAGTTGCAAACGCAACCAAGAAAAATGAAGCCACAGTCGGGCGAGCCCTGCCTTTCTCCCTGAAGGCTACTGCATCTCTGCTGTACATTGTTTCTGTGGCCCCAACATAGTTTCCGTGCGTCCTGCAACCGGTTTCCTGGTGCGGTCATCTTGCACAAACAAACCGACCACATGCACCGAAGGGGCCGTTCCGCTTTTTCTTTGCCTCCGACAGTCGGCCGGGTGCCAAAAGTTGGGCGCTCCCGTGCTGCGACGCTGCGAGTGGCCAAACATAAATTCGGTGCCTGATCGGCGCTGCCGGTGGCCGAGGACACGCTCCGACAACTCCCAGAGTGGGCAGCGGAGCAACAAATGCCCGCGGAATATCGGAACTGCTCGAACTGCTCGACTTTTTCCCATCCAAGCAATGCTTTTCAATAAATTCGTGATTTATTACAAGTGGCCCGTTTAAGAGGGACAACCGAAAGGGAAAAAAAAACCGACGGGACAACAACATCCCGGTGATGCCGACCCGATGACGATTGTTGATTATTCTCGGAACGTTCTCGTAACGGACACTGTTTATGGCCCGTGCGAGGGTATGCTCTTTTGGTCCACTGCTACCAAGGACCGTGTTTTATGGGACAACCATTTAACATGCCCCTTGATGATGATCGGTTATGAGCGGCCAGCCAGACTCGAGCACCCCCCTGGGGAGCTCTGATTGTCCTCTTTTGAGGGGGAAAGTTTTCCACCGGCCCCAAACGCGGTTAACGACGCTATCGCATTACGAGTGTGCCTGTAAGTTCATTGATTGGCCAAACTTTGAGTGAATCAATCAAGGAAATAGGTCAAAGTTGTACTTCGTGCCGGGCACATCGACAAGCAGCCGGAATCCTTTCTTCGGAGTCCTTAGTCTATCAAAAAGGGTAATCCGTTATATTTGCACAATGCTTTCCCTTTAAGGTTTTATTGATTAACTAGGATCTCTTTTAGCTGAGCAATGACAAAAAATTCTTCTCTTTGCTTAAGATCGTTCATTTACAATCGATCAGATTGATGAAGAAATCGACCGGAAAGGATGATGACCGATAGACACGGCGATAATTATTTACAGAAACCAAGCATTCTGCTTCCATTTGTTCGTCGTTGTTCTGATCGAGTTACGAAAATCATCGATCTTTTATCGATTTCGTGCAGCTCAAGAAATCAAATCAAGACGCATTACGCAAACGTCGGTAATAGTCTTTGCCGTCGATCCGTTAATTCTCCTGAGTGGATTTCGGATGGCCTGGCCCCTTCTTGAGGCTCCACTTGCTAGGTCACAAGGTCGTGTGCAGTGGCCGTGCTGCACTTCCGACTGACCAACACCCGGACTGCCCCACGAACCCGGCCGGCATAACTTTCGGATACCGGAATGCCGTTGGATTACTGCCAAGAACCGCGGTACTCGCAGGCAAAATTAATATTTTAAACACCCTTTGATTGATTACTTTGCGATTCGAAACGCCAATCGGTCGCAACTTCGGTCCGCCTTTTGACGGTTGATTGACGCCCGAGAACGGTGCCCGATCCAGGGCGCGAATCCAGAGGTTTAGGTAATTGGTGTCTTTAAAAATAAATCATCGTACCGACGACAAATGCCGAAGGGACCGACGCAACCGCAGCGACGGCAGCTGGCCCGCCATCGACGGCCAACCGGGCCGGGGAATAATTTCAAAAACCATAAATTACACCCAAGTGACAATGATGGCCGCTGGCCCCGAAAGGCACCAAAAACTAACGCGCCAAATCCTTTCCACGAGGCTTTCCCGGGGAGGCTTTCACCGCAAAGCCCCGCTATCCACGCCGGGGTTTCGATGCGGGGCTCCTTGGTGTGTGCAATAATCCGATAATCCACCGGATGCTGGAATCCTGTCGGCAGTGGTTTCATTCCAGAAGATGAGACTTCCGGCCTCGGTTCGGTCCGGTTGTTTGGCATTCGTGTCGGTACGGTTTCGGTGCCGAAGATCTCCAGTCCCGTTGCGGTTGGCCTTCCGAAGGACGAAAAGCGTAGAAACTCGAAGGCAATCCGCAGCGAGGAACCGCAAGAAAGTGCTGTCTTCGCCGTGGAATGTCGGTCCGGTTCGGGTTCTTATGGTCGACTGTGATTTTTTGCTGTCCACAGCGTGGTGTTGCAAATTCGGATAAAGATGAATGTGTAGAGGATTCTATTGGGCGTGTATGTGTAGTTTCGTCCTCGGTACGTAACAAACCTAATCGTCTATGGACACATTGTGTCGAATGTTCTAATCGGCTACGTTACGGGGAATTGAGCAAAAAGGAATATATTTAGACATCCGAATGACTCAATTGTTGCTTCATCTCCAACACATTCTCTTGGCGATCTGGACCAGCATATTGAAGGTACTTTGCTTATGAAATGTTGAAAGAACATCGAACGGATCATCGAAGGGTTCGAGAATTTCCAGTCAGCACGGAGTCTTTGGGGCTCTGATGTCCTCTGAATGGCCTGCTTCCCCCCAACAATGATCCGTATCGCCAAGGTGTCTCTAGATGTTGTGCATTCCGTATCTGCTGAATCAGCCTTCGATTTTACGATCGCAACACCTTGTCTTTCAATCGCATTCCCGAATCAGGTTGGGCACAAATATGGGCCAACAACCGAAGCATAAAGCATCTGATGTAACACTTTTTCGCGTCGCACGAACAAATTGAATCCATTTGTCGCGGTGGCCCTCTATTGGTGGCCGCACACAAATCACCCACTTCACCCACTGCGTTGGGTGATTTTAATGATAGCAACCCCCCACCCGCGTTGATCGCACATTTTTATGCGCTGCTGCTGCTGCTATGCTAATGTCAGTCACTGTAGTGTTGCCGGGGTCGTAAAGTCGCGCTGTCGAATGCTTCCGGCGAGTGCATTGAACAGTGAACGGTACGCTCCGGTGAACCTTGTTTCGCCCGGTGCCAGAGACTGGGGCATGCATCGACTCACCACGTTGGCCCGGGTTCCAAGGGTCCTTGGCTCCTCCTTGGCCCGTTGTCTTGGTGGCACCTTACGGCGATAATAATGTACAGAAAAAAGTCCATAAAAGTTCACACCATTTTCGGCCACGGGCGGTGGATAGAGGCGGTTCCTCCGTTCTGAAGGAGCATCGCGAAAGGTGATAAAATCACAGATTTTCCTCAGTTGTGTGAACCGTTCCCGCGGTGAGAGCCGGAGTTGACAGCACAGCCACAGCGGGGTAATCTTTCGTCCTTTTTGATATCCGAAAGCCCGTAAAGGTGTTTGCTATCTTGGAGCCTCGATATAAATCAACTTATCCGCGACAGAGGCTGCGGAATCGATCGATCGGAGGCGCGTCGCGGGAAAAATGCACGTGGTCGGTCACGGTGCAGGAGTCATGTTCACCACGCATTCTTGGGTTCGCGTCACCCGAGCATTATTGGAATGGTAATTGGGTTTCTCGGCGCTGAATCGGGTGTTACGTGAACGGCGACCTCGTGGGGAACATCGAACATCGTCTTGTTTACGACGCATAATCGAGCAGAATGACATGTTTTATGTACGCTGGAAAAATCGGAAGTTGAAAAACGGGATAGTAAGAGAGGGCTTAAATGGAACAACCTAGTATTTGGAGTAACAGGCTTGGAGAAAAAATTGGATAGCGCTGACAAGCTTGTTGCATTCTGAGCCAAAGTCGAGTACGATCACAACCTTAGCATCAGTCGCCCTTTCTAATACCCCCGTTTCGATTCCAAAACTCCAGATTGAGCTATTTGAATAATATGTGGGCGAAAGAGCTTAGTAACTCATAATGTGTCGCCCAACGGGGCCACAGAAGTGCTGCACCCTTCAAGTGCTCCGCAAACGGCCCTTTTTAGCATATCTGCGTGCTCGGCCACTTTTCTGGCCCTTTAAAGCCACGGTGATTCATGGGTCGCAAACATGTGTCGCACATAATGCAAATAATCCTAATCGGGAACGCAGCCCCCAAGAAGCATCGCCCGTCCGTGCGACAATAAAAAGGCTCACCGCTCGTGCACTCGTTCGAGGAATCAGGACAAACACCGCCGGATGCGCACATATTTATTCTGCAGCGCAGGACGTGTGGGACCCCAGACTTCAGATGGGATGGCCGGGACAGTCGGGACCAAAATACATAAAATATTAATGTAAACATTTCCGTCCCCGACCGCTCCGCAAGCGCACTGTGTCTTGAATTAGCTGCTGCAGGACATCAAAAGGGGTGACCGAGAGAAAAGAAAGGTCGCTGCCAAATGACTTTGCAATGTCGCGGAGTCGGGCAGAATTGGGATTGTTTTTTTCTTCGGATTTTCCCTCAAAAAATGTGCTATTTTTATGTGGTATGCTAATGTGGCTGGACCGTTTCCAGTCGACGGCGGATGATGAGCGAGTGTTTGACATACCGCGACTCTTGGTGCTGAAAGGGGCTTTAATCCATTTTTTGGTCAGGCCATTTTCACTGGTTCTTCATAAAGGGAGGAACCAACTAAACACCAACTTGTGTAGCATACAGGATCCGTCCTGCTGTATCGGTAATTAATGCCGCTGAGTACTCTGCGAAACTTTTTTGAATTGTTTTAATGAGTTCTAGCTTCAGATTTGGGATAGTATTTCGCGGATCAAAGCAAGTCTCGATACTTGAACCCAACTTTATGAACTTCGCTGCTAATGATGATACAGATCCTTTTCCATGCACGAACAGAAGGTTTGGTTGGATCGTAAAATCGGTAAACAAACGTCTGTTATTTTGTTTCACTGCGTTCTCGCCAGCGCCAAAGGGATTAACTTCTTACGCTGGTTCGTGGGAAAGTTTTCAAGATTTTTAATTTGCCCTCCATCTGTTCCGCAGATCGAAAGGACGATAAATATGAGTCGAAGGGTTCGTTTAGGTTAATAGCTCATTAGGAATAAATGCCCTCTTCCGATTCTCTCTTGGTCTTAGTAGGCCGTTGCCGGAAAAATACTCCTTACTGGTGGTGGTTGCTCTCTCTGATTGTGCGTTCTCCCAATCAAAGTCACCAATGGTTCGGAAATTTTATGTTTCACGAGAGGCAATGAACTTTTCGAAAATGTAGTCTTTTTTTAAATTTCGACGTTATTCTTTAAACAAATCTCCTTCAAAAAGGATTCGTTTCAACGCTTAATCACATTTTCTGTGCTAAAAGTCCGAAATTTTACTTTTTTATGGAGTAAATTTACGTATAAGCTTCTGGTTGTGTTAAGATAAACTGTCAAACAAAAGTCAAGCAAACAAACGCGCCATAGTTTTGTCGGTTACTCTTGAAGCCAAGTGAAAGCTGAAAATTTGTTTCGATTTCGGAGAATGTTTCAACTGACAGTTACTGAACTGGTTGTTATCGAATAACCAGTAAAGTGTTGCGTAAGTACCACTTGCAGTGCTTCGCTTGAACTACAAGATAAGATGTATTGGTCGTTGCGTGTGCATCGGCTTCGACTTCAACCGCTTGACCCCCGTTAAACTCGTTTGCAAAAGGCGATAAGTACCGGAGACGATGATCGATCGTGTTCGGGTAACCCGAGAACCGCTCAGCGCACTCGCCAGAAGAACCACAGAAACCACTTCCAGAATCCAGGAACGGAAGGTCAATTTAACACCATCTCTCCTTCGTAACCAAAGTATCTGCGGGTGGTTATGAAGTGGAGCACTCTGCTGTTGGAGTGCCTCGTCGAGTTGCAACCTTGCCGGGTGAGTTACTAAAACTTTAACCCATCGCGCTTTTTAAGAAAGCAGCTCCAGCAATGCAACCGCCGACGAGGAAACCACAAAAGTCTGGACCTCAGATCAGATAATTACCCCCGGGAGAGGCACTATCACCCGATCCATCGTCCATCGTGAGGCTGTCGTCGGAAGACGAGTTCCCAGCGAAAGGAAAATCGCAAAATCGTTTGTTATCCATAGTTATTCCCCCATTCGAGTCGCTGGCTAATCTGTCCCATCGATGGCGTTCGATCCGCAGACCCGCAAGTCCGCCGGGGCGCCGTGGGGCATCATTTTACGCGAAAATCACTTCTCGATTTTATCGCCATTTTCTCGAACCAGGACTGCGATCGCTGACTCCGGCGTTTTATCGGAGGAGGGTCTTTGCCAGCAACAGATGCTTCGAGTTGCCACGCGCTCTCTCTATCTTCTGGAGTCCGTTTCAGGGGGGGAATCAGGCGTTTAGGTGATAATGAACGAGACCCGAGGGGGTTCTGGGAGCCGTCAGCCGTCGTACCTTCCCGCCAGCTCACGGAGATTCCGTACAGACGACAGACAGATGATATGCCACGGTTCGCAGCACTTCGAACAAGCTTCGAACGAATCGCTTGAAGTTAGGCCGGCGAATGCTCCACATTCTTCGCCAACTTGTGACGATGTACCCTTCCGGGTGACAGGGTTGTTTCAAAGGGTGCGCTCTCTCTGCCCTCGGGGGGCCTCTGCGGCGTGCTTCATCCGTTCTGAAACCTTCGATTGGTCCCGTGATAAGCGAACCTACGGCTTGGGGCGGGCCGCCGAGGTTTCCTGATACTATTTACAAATCACTTCAGAGCGATGGAAAAGTGTCAATCAGAAAAGGAGAGCAAAGTGTTACCGGGATGTGTCACCGGGATTTGCCAGGTTGTCAGGGCGTCGGATGAACCGACGCAGCGGATCGATCGGGGAAGGATTGGAATTCCTTTTTCTACCAAGCGGCAAGCGATTGGAGGTTTGCGATTAAGCTGGCGTTGTCGCTGTTTGATGAGGTCACCTTTTTGAGGTCTCGTTGATGCTGATGGTTTCGTTTACAAGGTAACGGTGCGACTCCCGGTTTTACATGGATTCAAAAGTGAAACTTCATAATCCAGAAATGGTGCTCTTGCCTCTTTGTTTGTAACGAGGACATCTTGGCAAGGTATTTCTTTTGCTTGTTTGTAACGAGGAGTTTCATCCATTTAGAGCGTGTAGATGAAAATGTAAAAATGTGTTGGCCGAAATAGAAGGTTGGCTCCAAAATAGAATCGCGTCCTTCGGAAAGTTTCTTTCATCGCATTAGCGTGATTAGAAACCGTGTCGGTAATTGCATCACGATGCATCTCGGAACGGGTCGGTCGCGATTCGTGTGCTCCTTCGGAACCATTGAAGGACAAATCGCTCCCGTCAACAATCGGTGAAGCCCATTTTCGCCGCCCTTGTCGAATTGGAGCTGAGTGGAGCCCTAAGCGGTACCGATTTAATCGATTCGAGCGATTTAACTTCCACGCGCCACACATTTGGGTCATACCGTCGCGACGTCTCATGTGAATCGGGGCGATGTAAGTCGTCCGTTCCGTCGTCGGCACGTCGGAGCTCTTCAGTCGATTTCCGCTGTCGCGTTCGAGTAGCCTCGGGGCGTGCCGTTTGCGAATCGCGTGCTGCAATAAACACAGCGCAAGTGCAGCGAAGCGAGTTGTTGTGCCAGAATGGCGACGGCGGTTGAATCCTTCAACTCAGCTCAGTCAGTGGAGTCAATATTTGAGTAGACAATTTATCAAGCGAAGTGCTATGGAGTGATGTTTTTTGGCAAAAGAACCACAGCCAAAACGCCACGATTCGATGTACTAAAAATTGTGGCCATCTCACGGCTCGAGTCTGGAAAGGCTAAATCCGTTCTCCTTTTGCAGGGCAACGCGAAACACAGGCAACGCGAACGCGGAATCTACTTGTCCATCGGAAATGATGGATAACAAGATCAATTTAAGCGCCTTTCAACTCCAACACCGGACCCACCGGATGTTCGCCAGTCACTTGCCGAGGGCTAGCGAGATTACGACAAGAAACGCTTGATTAGACGGATCGATTTCCGATGCTTGCCGCCGCCGATGTCCCGATGGGAAGCATGCGGAGCTAATGGTCCAATTGCTGTCTTTCTAACCCACCCGCCCGACGACGACGACGACCGGAAGTCGATAAGTTTATTAGTGACTTTACTTTCGACACGGATTCGTGTCGTGATTGATCGAGCACGGGTCTTTGTTTTCGCACTTTTTACACCGAAAATGGGCGCGTCGGGTTGCAAGGTCCTTCAGTATTCGAGTAATACTCGAGCAGTATTCGAGCACTCAGGGCTCAGAATCTGAGGACATTGCGATTACAAACTTTGGCATCGGCAACTTTGATGAGATGATGCTAAAAACGAACTGCTCGAAACTGCTCGAATCGTTAGTATCAGTGAAGACTTAGTTTGTGCGGCTTCAATTACCGAGTCGGCTAGTCAGTTTTCAACAAGGATTCCCCAGTAGCCCACACCAGCCTGTTGCCCATAGGGGTCCTCCTGGGAGCGCCATTAAAGCCAACATCATTGGCATCACTTTGCGTGGGCTGGACCAAGACCAAGGATTTGTTTTTGGTAGAATGTGACAACGTACATGTGATCCGGCACGCCCTAGCTCCCCACCTGGTGGCCATCGTATCGATTTTTCCGATTTACTCCCCTTGTCTAGTCTAGTAAAAGTAGTTTACGGCCGAAAGGTTGCCATCGCTTCCATCAGCTCGCTGAACCGTGTTGCGACATTCCATTCCGATGGTCCCGGTTCCTCGGTACATGTGTTGAAGTTTCCGATGCCCAAGACGAGCAGACGCTTTGCCTTTCGGCTCTGGCTTTCGTAAATACGTCCGTGAACCGGCATAACTTGGTGGGATAGTTTTCGTGAAGGCGAAAGGAGAAGGAAAGTTTTTGCTCGGTCGAGCAGAACCGGAAAGTGCGTCACGGCAGCATCTCCTTGCCGCTTGTAGAACATCTTCATCTGGTCGTTCGATTCGCGTGTCTCCGTGGCACGTGCCCTCGTGGGCACCATCAGCAGACCGGCTCAGTTCGCCTCGTTCGGTTCGGTGGAGGAACGAAAACCCCACCGGCTTGGAGCGGAGTGTATCGTCCTCGCGGTTTTGGCGGCCAGGACATAGACAACGGCTCTAATCAACTCGTGTGTCTTCCTCCCTGTTTTGCCGCGTTTCCCATTGTCGACAGCCCAATGAAACGGTCCCGGAGCGCGACGAGTTAATCGGGCACTTATTTCTGGTGTTGACGCAAAGTTTATGGCGGGGTTTCGGGTTTCGGGGCCGAACCCATTGTATCCCACTTTACTGCCCACGACACCGATTTGATGGGAGATAAATTTTAAGTATTTTCCAATTTTTAAGTACTCCAACATAATGTCCTTTCGCTTTGCATTGTTTTCGAGCTGGCCAAATTATCCAACACCTCGCTCGACTTCCGCTCGACTGCACCGGGGATAGGGTTGCGGCACCTTTAAGGCGGCTTAAATTTCCGGTGTCGGAAGCAATACGGGGCGGGCTGACCGAAAAAAAAGGGAGATTAAAATTCTGAGACCGGGGCAGGTCCTCGTGCGGATCGGCGAAAGTGGTCTCCGCGGCGGCAAACAATAAGGAAGGATCATAACTCCGTTATCGCCCGCCGCCCGAACGGATCTCTCACACAAAAAGTGTAATTGAATTCTTCGTTTCGGGCCGCCTTTCCCGGGGGAACGCGGGGGAGACCTGGCCGCACGCGAATGCAAATGGTGCCGGCATCGACGAGGATACCATCTTTATGGGGACGCTGTGGGTGATTTTTAATACCGTGCTCAATTATTCCGCCACTTCACCTACTTTTTCTTCGCGGTGGGTTTTCTTTCTGCTTTCTCCCGGGCAAGCGTTACGGGTCCCAAGGACACTCGAGAGGGAAGCGGGCCACATATAAAGACCCAGCTCCAGTCTGTTATTAGACGCCTGGAGTGGTGTCACGTTTACTCCCCGCACGTTTTTTGGGGGCTCAGGGCTATTGCGCAGGGTCGTGATTCATTTTCGTAAAGTTAATATTAATGGGTAACGTGGCAATATTGAGTCTACGAATTCGTGCTTCTAAACTACCACCTCTTTCAGGCTGTTCCGCTGTAAATCAGGATGGCCGCCGGAAGCTGCCATGGTCTGGTCGTCCGGTCGAATTGTGAGGTGTCTGACATCGGAGCCCGGTGGGCGATAAAATGATTATCAGCATAAATACCATGTCCTTGCCCGAGGCTTAGCTGCCCGAGCGGCAGCGGCAACAGCAGCACGATAAACCGTTAATCCGCTTTACACATTACTCACGGACCCGAAACTCCAATCCATCAGCCCGAAGGGATCGCGTAAGGGATGTGTGCAGCAAAGTGGTTATGCTGTGAAGGCTCGGCGCGAAAATGTGCCAACATCGACGACGCCCTTCGTGAGCCAAGCGTTGCCTACGGAACTGTTGAAGTTGTTCAATCGCTTACTTTATCGATCGATTATCGCGTTCATGTTTTCTTTTAGTTTGAGACACCGAGAACCAGACGATTACTAAACGATCGTTAGATGTGATCACCCAACATAATATTTTGCGGGGTCACTAACTTGTGGAGACAGGAAGTTACTGCCCTGAGCTGGTTAAAAAATGTAAATTCCGTGCCCCTTCAATGGAATGCTAAACAGTCAGCAAACGTGTCGCAATTAATTCAATTGATGAACTTCCCAACGGCGGAAACAGCGGACCACCCCAACGATATCTGGAAAAGGCATAAATATAAATGAAACCATCGGAGGAGACAACTTGCCGTAAAAGTTGGTCCACACCGAGCTGTGGCCGCCACGAGCATAAATGCAAAGCAAAAACGAAGCGGGAACCCAACATTGACCGCGTGTGGCGTATCGGGAGCAACATAAATCTCGCAACTAACGCGCGTTGCTTATGAGTGACTTTCTTCTTCTCACGCGAATCGCTCCCGAGTTCCGACTTGGGCTTTTATTTTGTGCCCCGTCGGCGAAGGACACACCACGTTGGAGATGGGCACCGCGGGCTCTTTGTGGTTGGGGGTCGGAATTTGTTGTACGGGAAACCGGGTCCGCTGGAGAACCCGTGGTCGTGGTTACAAAACTTTGGCGGGAAAAACGGGAATGACCAAACGCCAGCGGCCAACTCGGAGTTGGCGTGGGATTATCATAAGCGATGGGGCGATAGAGAGACGTAATCAGGAGCGGTTCGGCAGAGGGAACAATACCGTTGGCCACCAAAACCACTCGACAACCCTTTTCACTTCCGCTACACGAAGGCTGCAGGCTACAGCAAGCACCACACACTCTGACACTGTCCGATTTTTCCCATTTCAGATTGCACGACTCCGGGGCCGAGGATTCTGTCAACATGGCCAGCGAACTCTATCGATCGTTTCCGGCCTCGATGGACCGGGCAGTCGGTGGCATTTGAAGTCGGCGATCACTCGTTGCGTGAGGAATTCAACCGGAAGCCCCGAAGTGGCCCAACGATGGTACCGAATTCCCCGGACCGCGCGGATGTCCATCCATCCGCTTCGATCGCTTCATCCAGTTATTGTTTCCTTCCAGCTGCTCAGCGGAGCACGAGCGGTGGGTCCTAGTAGCAGCAGCAGCAGCAGCAGCAGCGAGTAAACACCAAGAAGGACGATCCGAGTCCTGGGGCTGGGCGCAATGGCCGCGGCCCGCACGGCGGTCGGCTTGGTGAGAGCGAATCTATTCATCACCATCAATCGCATCATTCTCGGCTCGTTCAGCAACATCGCGATCAGCATCGGTACGTGCTACTTTCTCGCCCCGGCCGGCCCAGTCCAGGCGGCGATCCGCCTGACGCAGCGCAACAACCATGGCAACATCTCGGAACTGTTGGACAATTTGCTCCGCGGCTACGACAACAGCATCCGGCCCGATTTTGGCGGTAAGCAGCGTACTTTCGGTCGGTCCGAACGGCCAAGCTATCAAAATGTTAATTGAGGCCACAGAAGAAAGCGTTTAGGGTCCGGGGAATGGTTTCCGGTTTGTTGCCCGGACCCAAATGCGGCCGAAACGGACAGACCGAGCCAGCCGTCAGCGTGTCCGGGGACGTGTGCGCCCTTTCGAATCGACGAATCTCGGTTGCCTCGGTTCTAGGTCCTACCATTTGATGATTTCCAGTTTCCGAGAGGAAGCAGCCCATCAATATTCATTAATAGTTGATGGCCGATGGTGCCGATCTCGCACAATGAGTTTGTTGGTCGTTCGGTGACCGACTTGACATGCCCGCCGTTTGTGTCCTTGGGCGGCCTTTTGACTATGGGCTCCGAATGCGGGGGCTACGGGTCCCCGGACGGGTCCAGCTTCTTTGATGATCCATTTTTACGCGTAACACGGCCGGTTCGTGCCCGGTTGTCCGATTTGCCATGCCGTGGTTCCTAATCTCGGTGAAGCGAATCTCGGCAGCTCGAGGCTGTTGAAATGCAAATCCTTCCGCAGTCGCTGCACATGGCAGCGATTATCTTTCACCAAATGTTAGGTGTCCCGGACCTTCTATTTCGGTTCCCTGAGAGAATTATCTTGGTGTCACTAGTAAAAACAATCATTGGTGCAAGTGCACTACCTGGAATTACTACCAAGAAGTGCTTTTACTTTAATTTACAAAAGATGATTCAGTCGAATATGTTTTCAATCCCATTGCATACCTTCAGGCGCATTTGCTGTCTGTGTTCTAAAACATGTTCTAAAAAGTTCTAGAACATAAGTTTTTGTTCGTATTCAATTGTAGATTTGCCTTTTTCATTTGTTTTCCTCCTTTTGTCGCATTTTTGTTATTTCATAACAATTTTTCTAAGTCTCTGTATGGGCCTTCTCCAATCGTTTTGTTTTCCACTCCAAAGCAACAATCACACTGGAGCTGTGCTCTGGTGAAGAACCAAGCGGTGTGCCACTTTGCATGCGTTAATCGAAATTTGATTAATACCGTAGTTAATTTGGTTTTCCGGTTCTCGACCGAAAACGGAACCAATCAACGTAATCCATCGAATCAATCACGCCCCGGCGGGCAACTTATACGAGGTATCGAAAACTTAAGCCAATAACTCCGGAACCCCAGAACGCCCATCCCGAAGGTGTCCATGGCGGAAGGGACCATCGCGAACGGAGTTCCTGTCAACAACTTATTAACTTCCTGCTCTATTACCGTGTCCTCTATGTTTCCGACGTGGATGCTGGTGCTACTGCTGATGACGGGACCGCCAACAGGACCACCGGCGGTGATCGAGGTGGATATCATGGTACGCAGCATGGGCCCCATCTCCGAGGTGGATATGGTAAGTGTTGTCAGCGTTTCCTTGGCATCCGCCGCAGTCCTCAGGGACACGTGGACGAGAGGTACAGAAACTTTCCCGAGTCTGTAGGATCCATAGGCCTTCCCCATGGCGAACAGGAGAAAAACAGCAATCCAACTCCGAGGATGATGCACGCAGAGGTGAAAAGTCAAAAGTGATGGCGAAACGAGGTGAAACTTTCCCCCGGAAAATGTGCGCGTGTGTGTCCATGTTGGAGGACACACGCTGGATGGGTGTTGATGGGCCAAGCAATCGACGTCGTCGTCGTCGATGATGAAAACGATGATGGCGCTGTTTTTGCCCTAAGGCCTGCCGATCACTTGGCTCACGAGGTGATTGAAGGGTTTCAGCTTTCAGGGCGCCCAACTCAGCCCAACCCCCAGGGTCGGAATGAAACCACATGAAAGCGCCGATGAAATGGAATTGGTCCGGAAACGGGACGCACAGCACACCCAAGTTAGTTAGTTCCAGTTCGAAGCAAATTCCTACCAAATGGCGCACGCAAACCACGCGCGCGCGGTCAACCGTCGGGTTGCCTTTTGGTGCCTTTTTGGTGGTCGGTAGTTGCCCGTTTTGTTTTGTATACTTCTTATGGATTTTTTACTTAGATTTTTGCCTAATTTTAGGTAACTGTAAGAGCAGTTTATTGCGTTTCAACAGTTACAGCTCGGTAGTGTTTGTTCACTGCTTGTTGTCATGTTTCATTATTTGACGATTTGTCTCCTTTTTTCGGCCGTTTTGTGGTCCGTTTTCGATTACCTACACGGTGCGCCCTTACAATTTGCCCTTATCATGTAGGGTCTACTTTTTTCTTTTCAGCTTCCTTTACTCATTGCTGCGATGACATTGGCCTTTTTTTACGGCCACGCCATTTGTTCCACGGCCAACCGATCCTAAACGGGCGAGTCACGGTTTCAGGTGCAAGGCCTGTGACCGGCCCCAAAAATGTCCGGGAGAATGGGAAAAAGTTAAGACGTAAAGAGGCGAACAAGACGGAAGCCACACTCCACACTCTCCACGGCCCACCATCCCATCCCTGCGCATAGTTGCCGCCATAGTTCGGGTTCCACAGGAGTCAGGAGAGTAAAAAGTTTCACGGATTTTCACCTTTCTCCCGAATAGTTCTTGCGAAACGGCAAACCCGGGCGGGGCCGGGATCTTTGCCCCGGTTTTTTGTAGCTCCTTGACCCGGAACCCGCGCCCGGTAAACAACGGCCCGGCTTCTAACGGCCTGGGGGAAAGGTTGCGGCATCTTTTACGACCTACTTCACGGGCGCCCAGAAAGAGTAACACATGTAACAGCTCCATTGTAGGAAGGTTTTTTTTCCCTCCCTGGCCAGACGCTGGAGAAGATTATTATTACACCGGTGCTTGTTGATGCACGCCGGGGCCAGTATCGACACGCCCGAAAAGGTGAACGGGGTTTGTTAGGGAACTTCCGGTCGGGACGTTCCACGCGAGCTGCCGGGACACACGGGAAGGACACAATATTGATTTATGTTTAGATACGCCTTAGCCATTTCAGTGTGCTCACTTCCGGGGGGGTCCTTTGTCGAAACTGTCTGGCTGCTCCGGACGCAGGAGGATGTTTTTCAATTGTAAGTCCCGTGATTGATGGAGACGCTGAAGTTGGGGGTACTTTTATTACGACCTCTGAAGCATAATGCCACTACATTGAACGAGCAATATGTAGGGGGTCTTTTCGAGCGATTACTACAACAGAGATTGGACTCGGTTAGCAAGCGGTTCGAAAGGATTCAGTCTTTCCGACAAGTGTCATCACAAGACAAACTGCTCGAAACTGCTCGAATCACCAACACGAAAGGAGCCTCTGGTTTTGTGGCTAAATTAAATAACACTCGCAGCTCATTTGCCCGACGGTCCTTGCCGAGCTAATGGGCGGCCCTCGAGTGTGGTGAACAACAATTGCCAACAATTAGCAAACAGGAACCGCGGGCAGTCACAAGTCGAACACGTTTCCGTTTTGAATCTCTCCCCCAATAACTAATGACGCCACGCCACGCTGTTTCGTTCGAGGGCGCTCTTTCAGGCTCTTTGGGGAGAGCTAAAATTTAAGACTAACGGGCGAAGTGGTTTCCGCTTCTCGCGATTTAATTTTACCGTATCTTCTTCCGTTTTCCTCTCCCTGCCCTGCTCTCTGCCGAAGACCTACTCGATGGACTGCTACTTCCGGCAGTCATGGGTCGACCGGCGGCTAGCATTCAGCGGTGCCCAGGACACGCTGGCCCTCAGCATTTCGATGCTCGGGCGCATCTGGAAGCCGGATACGTACTTCTACAACGGCAAGCAGAGCTACCTGCACACCATCACGACGCCAAACAAGTTCGTGCGCCTCTACCAGGACGGCCGTGTGCTCTACTCTAGCCGGTAAGTAACCTCAAATGCCATTCCACTTATTTTTTCGTTAAAAAGAGAGCGACTCCAACCACACAACAACCGTTCGCTACAATTGCTTTGCCTTGCCGAGCTCCTCGAGAGGACTTCGGGGTCGTTGCGCGAGTAAATGAATTGCAATTAATTCCGGCCGGCACGTTTCATGTCTGATCGCCCCCACCGGGAAGCCCAACTTGAGGTCGCGTTGTAGTAATTGATAGAGTGAAGAGATTTTTCTTCCCTTTACCTGGCCTGAAGATCCTGAATCTATAGAGTAGTTCAGCCGATCATCCTGTCCACCAGTGGACGTGCACTTCAATACATCACAGTAATGCTTTAAAGTGTGTTGGCCATATACCCCTGAAGGTATGCTATTAGCATTACTTGTGGTCTCCCGTTGCAAACTTAATTCTGGAACGACGCCAAAAAATATCTCAAAAAATGTACATGGAAACGGGGGATTGTGTTAAAAAAAATTATAATTAGAGTGTATTATAATATCGATTCCAATACGTAATGAATCTCTGCAAAAGTGCGTCTAAAGTAAAAATGTAGATTCAAAAAGGACGACTTCCGAGAAGACCGATAATAGTCCAATCAAATTGTGTTAAGAAATTATATTTTTAACTTTCGATGTCGCTACCAAGCGCGGCACTGATTGATTCAATTTGCGCCATAAATCCATAAACTGTAATGGCAATCAATTTTTGCCCGGTTCCATTTCGTGGGACAGTGGCCACGAGGTGCACACCATTTTGGACCACTCGATGTTCAGTCGATGGCCCTGCTTTCAATCAAAAAGCCTCGTTTCACTTTCATGTTTAACTACATTTTTACCGCACCGGCAAAGTTACTTTGGGCGACGGCACGGCACGTTGATCCGCCGACTTCGAAACACGAGCCTTTCCCTCTGATTCGCCCGACCATCCGGACGGACGGACCGGACCAGCCCCAACCGGAGTGTGTCAACGGAAACCCATCAGTTTGGCCATTAATTGAGCCTCCGGGCCCTCGGGCCATTTTGCGTGTCGTGGGAGCGGAGAAATCGGAACATACTTTTTCCGGTTCGGATTTCTATTAATGCATTTCGGGAAAGGGACAAAAAATAAGCGCCAGCCGATCCCGGGGAAAATTGGTGTGCAAAGTGGCCACTAGCAGTCCAGTGGGGGAGTGCCCGGCACCGCAAAAAAGGAACGAAACGAAACGCCAATTTGTTTTCGACCGTCGACACACTCGAAGGACGTCTCGCACGCGGCGCGCAGTGCTTGAGAAGCGATCATGAAGTGGCGGGAAATTGGGTGAACCGATGGCGAGTAGCCACGCTGCCAGAAATAGCCCGGCTCGGGGCACCGGGACACCAGATAGGCCGAATGGAGAGACAATATTTGAACAGCTGAAGTGTGCTTGCTTCGGGGACGTCGGCAGCATCCTTTCGATCCTAGGCGGGCCTCAGCAGGACAGCGGGACGCGCCTCGGAGTCGGTGTAGAAGTTGCCTTATCTTACGATAACCAAAAGTATAGACCATGAAAAAAATCTGAATTGGAAGGTTGAAATAATGATAAGTATTTGCTGTTCATATGTTGTTTTTCGTAATTATGTTTTTAACTATTTATATTTTGTTTCATTTCATATTTATGATGTTTAACCACTCATGTTATGATTCTTTTAGTTCAGTTTTACCTAATCAATTAATGTACGCAAAATAGTTCTAGAAGCCCGCATTGTCGCTTCGCGGCCTTGGCCCCCCTTGTTCCGCCCGAATCAACGAAGGAAATAGCGTCGATCATCGACAATCACTTCATGCCCGGCCTCCGGACGTCGGAAACGCCAAACATAAAAACTTCCTTCACAGCAAACAACAGAAGCCCACAGTCCGACAGAACAGAAGCGAGAAAAACAGACCAAGAAAAGCACGGCACCAAGTCTGACCAATGGCGAGGACAAAAAACAGGACGAAAAGCCGGACAAAAGCAACAAACGCACCAAACTCAATCAGCTTCATTCGCGCGCCGCGCGCAACGTTTATGTTTGCGCTGTCGAAGTATGGCTCGAAGTTCATCAATAACAGCGCGAACAGCCCGGAAGCGGGCTGAGGCTGGTATTGACGCCAACACGGCGAGATTGCTGTGCCCCCGAGGCCGTTGTGGGACGGAAACGACGGCCCTAAACAAATTGTGACCGCAGCCCCGGCGTGGTGCCCGGCCGGATACCGGATGTCGTTCGCGGAATGACCGCGACGCAAACATTCGCGCGAGTCCCTCGAGGGGATGGCCCGGAACACGGCGCGGACACAGTGTTTGTGCGAGTGTGTATGAAAATGAAATCCTTTGAAAGGGATCACGCGCAGGTAACGGATCGGAAATCACTTGAGGCTTATGAATAATCATAAAGTTTGACGATGGGTCAGTTAAAAGTGTGGAGCTCCAAGCCTGTCGATGACGGTCTGGCACCTGGTTCCGGTTCCGCTTCTAGTGCCCTGAACTTAAGTCGGCTCGCATTTTAATGGATCGCAGTTTAATGGGCAGCGATCGGTTCGAAGTGAAACCATCAAATCCGGAGTGTGGCTGCTTTAATACCATAGCCGTTGGTGGCACCGGACCAATCGGAAGGACGTTACGAGTTGCAAGTTAATGTGGAGTAAAATTGAATGCTAACATTGGTGCGTATGTCTGGTGGTCGGGTATTAGAAGGAAATGTACTGTGCAATTGGCATTAGCATGAACTGGAAGGTTCCGGTAGACCTAATGGTTGAAGCCAATCGGTTGATTCAACAACATTGAGCCCGATGTTTCCTAAACTCAAAAATAAGTATCGCGTATCGTCCAAATGTTTTGAAAGTTGAGCTAAAATATCATCAAATATTCATTTCTTTGTCCTATTTCCTCGGCTGAAATTCAAGCTACATTTGTGAGTTACGCTTTCTACGCCTCTGTCTTTAGGCGGTAGCTTTAAAAAGGCATTCCGGCAGCATTCGCATAATGCCGCCGTTAGTGCCGCCGGCCACCACGGGCGGCAGTCACTGGCGGCGGAAGTAGTCGGGCACGCATCATGCTTAATTTTGCTCCGGGGATTAATTTGAAACCGGAAGGGGAATTACATTTTCGCTTCCTTGATGCTGTGGCTTTTCAGGTTCGTTCCGATCGTTCGCTGCCCGCGTCCTTGCTGGTTCTCGTCCTCGCCAGAGTTCTCCCGTTCTGCTCGTCCTCTTCGGATGGTTTAATTTCAACAACCATCGGCCCACCGGCGGTTGATCACACAACTGTTGCGTCGCCCCAGTTTGTTTGGCAGTTTTGCGGCGCAACTCATTCCTGAAGCACCATCACCGTTCGTCAT
Organism: Anopheles bellator; assembly: GCF_943735745.2. Classification (NCBI taxonomy): domain Eukaryota; kingdom Metazoa; phylum Arthropoda; class Insecta; order Diptera; family Culicidae; genus Anopheles; species Anopheles bellator. The sequence goes on along the minus strand of NC_071285.1, from coordinate 5,280,048 downwards.
ATTGGTGAATATTTCGAAATCGAGGTTTGCGGTCATGCGTAGCTTTTCTGCTAAATTTTCCGCGAATTTTTGAAGCACTGCAAAGGAACGTGTCTCGCGGGGCACAGCGTTGCGAAAGGAAGGCCGTATTCTGATCGAATTAATTCCACGGACTGTCTCGGAACAAGCTGTGTCTCGGCCGGAATGGGGAAAAAATACCCTGATTATCACTTTGTCGTCGTCGCACTTTTAATTTTTTCGTTTCATCTTCGCGCAAAATCGCATTTCGTAGTGCAGCGGGGTTCCTCGGAAGCGAGGTTTACTGTTACCATCGGTGGCCGAAAACGGGACGCGCACTTCTGTAGCAAATTGCCAATTATCGTACCATTAGCCGCTTTCTGTTTCATTTTTTTCTCCACTCTCTTTCAAATCCTCGCTCCGGTGTCCTCGCCCGTTGCATCTTATATTTGGTGTCCTTTTTTTGTCCTAGCTCGCTCGGTCATCTCGGATGCCTTGTTGTGTGGTTAGGGATTAAGCCCGCACCGTACTGTCAGCTGTGTACTAAACGCGAATGGCGGCTGTGGTTTCTCTTTCGCAGGCTCACCATTAAGGCCGGCTGCCCGATGAACCTAGAGGACTTCCCGATGGACACGCAGCGCTGCCCGCTGAAGTTTGGATCGTGTAAGTAATCGGATCGATGAGTGGTACCCGGAGCAATCGGATCAAAATGGCAAAACAAGTTTTCTTCATTTTTTTACGGAGCCTGTACGAAATGTGAAGTAATTCCTTGGCGTATGGTAATGGTGGCAAACATCTGTCGGTGGGTATTCCGGGGCGATACGCTTCGTTTGCTTCAATTTGTCGCTAAGTCGATCGGAATTCCAAACGCCCTTTTTTGCGTGTATCCATGGAACAGTGGGAAGAGCAAGAAAAAGTGGCCATAAATATTTTCAGAATTAAATAAGTTGAATATAAGGGAATTTAGGATAAGTATTCAAAGCGAGTGGCAACTTTGAAGGTGTCAAAATCAGGAAACGGGAAACTCAACAGTTGCTAGCCGTGCCCTTAATCCACAGGATCCACGTGTTGCCTGGCGGGGTTTCGGAATGGCTGGCAATAAATCTCTCTCAGCTCGTTGGCACAGGATGTGGTATGATTTTTCCAGGTGTGTAAACTTTTGAGTCACTACACTGATCCAGATTCCTGATACGAATCGGTCGGATCGCCTCGAAACAAAACAAATTGAGCGAAAGCGGGCGAAGCAGAAAGGATCTCCGAAAGGGAAGTCAACCTGGGCAACGAACCGGAACTACTGGAGGAATCAGGCAGAGGAGGACGAATGTTTTGCCCGCCCGTTTCTTCTTATTATGACTTTGCATCGGTAAATAGCATGGCACACATGGCGCAAGGCGCACGTGCATCTGCAAGGCTCGGTTCCGGCCGGAAACTTCTTCTTCCAACTGTAGGTGCTAGTGTTTGCTGTTCGCACGATTTGTTCCCGTGTCACGGATTGCCTGGCACGTTGCATGCACTTTGGCTCCATGCATTCAATTAACAGTTTTTCGTAAACTTTGCACTCACCGCGGGAACCGATAGAAGCAGCATAATTTATTATAGCGCTACTAGTGTATGAAATGAATCCATTAACGGGGCCTCAGACACTTCATGCCCTTCTCTGGTTTATTTCGTGCTTTTTGGTAACTTTTCACTTTGAGCTGCTGACGAGTTTGCCAATTTATTAGGAATCGGGTAGAGTTTCTGTACACCGGCCAGTTCTCGAACTGTAATTTCTTCCTATCGATCGATAAGAGTCTTCTACTAAGAATGGCCCGCTCATAATCGTTGTCGTGCGTTTCATTACCATCACATTACTGAGCGTCAAGTGAAATCGTTCTGCTACATAAGGCCGTTTAATTCCATTATATTCCGTCGTAGGCGTTAAAGAACTAGAAGGCGGAACAGGGCCCCCCGCCCGAGAGCAGGGACGGATAAAACCAGGATACAAATTCGTCTTGCGGAACCGTCGGCCGCTCGTTCGGGTCCGGGTCCGGTTTATGAAAATCTAATCATCAGCGCCCTCTGCGCCATCGGGCGACGATGATGCGCTAACACCAATCAGCTGTTTCTGTTCATTTGTATGCAAATCTACTTAAGCATCTAATCACTACATTCATCGCAACGGGCCGAGCTTCGCCTGTGCACTGGCCCACAGTCCTGGGTCCGGTTCGGTACCGGAAAGCGACACAAAGTCGGCCGGCCGGAAGCTCGACCGGAACGCAAGCTAAGGAGCCCTCTGATGGAAATGAATAGTTTGGTGAAAATGTGAAATTAATTCGAGACAAGCCGAAGTGTGCCGGGATCGCGGGATGGACCACACCACATCCTCGTGCCGGTGCCGTGAAGGAAACAACCAATTTTCGCCCTAGGCCGCCAAAGTTTTCGACAAAAGTCTTATCAATGCGCACTGGCAATGCACTTCCATGGCGACTGAGATCCTGTTCCATGTAAGAAGTGGGCGATGGGCGCGATGACCGCGTCACGCGAAGTCTGGCGCGGTCTGGGAAAATTAGAGAGAGACAGAGAGAGAGACCGAGTGAACGAGAGAACACCACAAATCATGAATATTTATGAGCGATTCAAACACACCACAACGATGCTGGTCCAGCAGAGAGGCTTTCTGGATGAAAAATCCCTAGCGGCCTGCCCTTTCTGTTCAAGCGGTTCCTGATCGCCAACAGGACAGGACCGACGCGCTAACGCTTCCATTTGTCCCGGTTTTGATTGTTCTTGAACGATTGGAGGCAGGACGTTTCACCGAGTGTTTCACAAACTATGGTTACACCGAGCCTTGATTTGCATTCTTAGAATGGAACCGTTGTTTTTGACTACCTCTAGGCATTGGTTTGACTATTTCTTAAATATGTTTCCAATTATCTTAAATTTTTTTACTTTGACGAATTTCGACCGTGCCAGAAACAATCATAGCGGCCTTTGCTTGATCTCTTGTCTCCCGTAACTGTCAAACATCGGTTATCCTTGGAAGGAGTTGTCCATTTCATGATGTCAAACTGCCATGTCTACTAGATGAGTGAGGAATATATGAAAGACTTGAGCTTATTGTTATGCAGACAGACCGATGCAAAGCGCACCCGAAGCTTTGCTTAACGACCAAACGGAGATGGAATGAAAACGACACTTTCTGCGCCATCTTCGTTAATTACATTAAAGATGGGCAACCTAATGAGTAGCGGTTCGGTGCGATTACTCCCGAATGGTGGTTAAATAGTCGGGGGTAAACCTAATTAGGCTACCGGGCCTCTACTTATCTCTACCGTCGTTGATTTTATTCATCTTTTTCACGCCTCACACAGTTGGCTACACCACGAACGATGTCCTGTACCGGTGGAACAGTGGCCGGTCGGCTGTGGCCATCGCCGAGGACATGAAGCTGTCGCAGTTCGATCTGGTCGACTGCCCGGCCGGAAACGTGACCGATCGGGTGGTCCACAACACGGCCAGCGCCGGTGCTACCGTCCTAAACGGGGCCAGCAACGCCGATCTGGAGCTGGGCCTCGTCCTCGACGGCGGAACGGGCCGAGCGACGGCCACCGGCGGCGGAAGCGGAAATTCCAACGGGAAGCTTTACGTGTGTAAGTATACTGCCGGATGACCCGGGCCGGGCCGGTCTCTCATCCGTCGTTCACTCGTACGGGGCAGGACACGTGTCCCGTTTCGCACCGAAAGGGGGATTACGAATTTTAATTGCATCCCAAACGCGGCCCATTCATTATGCGAACCAATGGCTCGGCAATTGGGAGACCCTTAATCGAAGGGCTTCGAACCGAATGGAGTTTACGGAAAGGACATAATCTTATCGGTGTTTTTTTGGTACTGTCTTTAATAATGTAATTATTTTAAAATTTCGCTTCGAAACGGGTGAATTGGTCAAGATTTTTTTACCGAAGAACTTTTGCATCGATTTAATAGAACTAGATCTTTAAAACCGCTCGCCTGAAAAGGACACCCGATAATTTGCGGTTAAAATAGAGCAAATGTTACCCTTCAGGGTGCACGCAGTGCTTGAAAATTAATTTAGTTACGAACTCAGACCATCGAAAGTGCTCACGCCCTTCCAGCACCTACGGCCGTGTCCTGTGTCCGCAAGACCCCTTTCGGTGGGGGAAGAAAATGGCCAGCAGCGGAGCTCATTCATATTCATCATGTTTGCACCCATAAAAACCGCTTACCCAGCCGCTCACACCCGGACCCACGGGGCTCTCAAGGACTTCGAAGAGGACAGGAAGAACCGGGGATTCTAGTGACCGGCGAAGCTGGTTCCTTGCTGGAGCAAACGCTGATCTCAGCGGGAAACGCGCGGTGGCTGCATAATCTCGCTGGACCACCTCGGGCACGTGTGCAGTTTTCCAAACCATAGCCCCCACTGGTCCGTGGTCCGAAGTGGCCTGACCGAAGTCGGACGGAAAAACGGGGCAAAAGCTCGTTTCTAATCCAAATAGGTTCGAGGATCACTCGCCAGGTTTATCCGCCTCAGTTCTTAATGCCTGGCCACGGGGAATTAGAAGCGATAACATTCGTTTGCAAATACCATAAGCGTAATGGGAGCGATTTGTCTACGTTGTAGGGTCCCCCGCGCCCTCCAATGCTGTAATGTGTGGATTCGGCCAAAAGAAAATCTCCAACCGACCCGATAATGCAACAACGTTATTTGTATCGCTGCCCACGGATTGGGACGGAGCGTCGAAAACTATTTTCTTCCGCCATCCGGTTAAGCTTCAAGTATCGGGCTCCGCAGCAGAGCATTACATCGGAAGGAAAGCTTCGCCCGGATGGCATAATTCAATTCCGTATGGCGGTATGCATCCGCGTTCACCGTTTGAAGCGGATTGTTTTGAGGCGATTGTTTTTCATTTCTTGTTTATAAGTCCCTTTTTTGTTTGTTTCAACCAAGAAGGGGTATTAAGCTGCTGCTGCTGCTGGCGAAGCTCTATCAATCTGGATGGCTCTTCAGTACAAAGCAGAGATAAATCTCGTTACGAATCAATTTGGAGCTCTTTCTAAGGATGATAATACCGACGCGGTTTCGGGCTTGGACGGTCTTTCGGTCTCCTGTATAAAGTCTGCTTCATCAGAAACAACTTCCGATAAAAAGAATACCCCAACAAGGCTGATCCTCCCGCGGAAGCGGACCGCTACTTAACACACAGAAAGCAAAGCGCGGAAATTGCATCACAAAAGACAAAAACCACAAGGTGGAATAAAATAATGGTTGCATTTTCTTTGCGCCGCCAGCGAACTCACTCTCATAAGCTCCGCAAGCTCCTGACTATTTAATTCAAGCAGAAGCAAGCGTTTTTTGGATCCCGGTTTTTGTGTGGATCGCGCATTCTTATGCTACAGGAAAACCGGGAACCCCGTTTGACATGCAGATCATTCGTGGGATAGGGCAGCAGATGCAGAAAGAGAGTGTTTTTAATGCTACCGGAGGAGCCAGGTGAGATTGTTCCCGTTGGCTGTTTACTTTTTTGTGGCCACCCGAACGCGATCCGGGATTTTTTAATATTCAACCGTAACACGCTTTGGTTACGAGACGGCTAAAAAAGTCATCCAGATAGACAGCAACTTTACGTTGCACTATATCCGATATGGCCCTTTAAATGTTTAAAAAAATGTAGCAAAACACTTAGGCACAATTGATAAGTTATCAAATTTGTCTAACAAATATTCTGTCCTGTGAACCGCTTGTCTCCTTTCATATGAACAGGGAAAAATCTGCTTGCAACGTGGCATCTGATTGTCCTCTCGACAATCTCGGTACAGAGAACGGTCGTGACCTGATTTGTTTCGGAGCCTATCAAGCCATTTAACCCGTTTATCGCAATCGTTCTGCTAGTGACATGACCCTTCATCATCACCGCGAAGGACATTTACGGTGAGCGAGTTTGAAGGGCGAATGAATAAAAAAGTTAGACCCCCGATTGAGGCACAATCTCTTCAGCCCACGAAGCTCGTCCCCATGGCCAGCGTTGCTGTTGATCATTCATTACATCTGATTTTCGGTTTCGAAAAGGATCCGGCTTTGGGGTTGGGAACGGCCAGACACACCACGGAACAGACCGTTTCGTTGGCAACAATCACACTTCGCGTGCCACGTGCTTAGGGCGATACCAGACGGTCGACTTTTATCCAATCCAATCCAATCGTTGGACCGTAGGCTGGGCCGACGGATTGATCAGTTTGTGGAGTTCCTTAAATTTCTGATTCCTTCAAAAGGCACTGTTTATTCCGTGATGACTGATTACTCTGTGATTTACATGGTTCATGATTTGGGGAAAATTTTTGTTAAATAATACCATGAGAAATCCATCACACTTATCGATCCTTGCCACGCTTCCCAAGCAGACACAGGCATGCCGCACCGGGAAGGCTTCCAAGAATCATCAACCGTCACGAGTTTGGGGCACGCTTCTCCTTCTCGATTCTTTCCCCGTAGGAGCCCGAGACAACAATTCGAATCAATTCGCGAGCAAACAGACCTGAAATTACAACCCGCCCAAACCGGGGACCGGAAGCGGCGCCCAAATAAACCTACTCCCGGGCAGGGCCGACGGTGGAGGTTGTTTTCCTTCTAAGCTGCCAAATTCCCCCGCCGAAAAGGGGGTGTGAAGAGATTAAAACCCACACACGCGGGGCGGAACCGGAGAAAGCTTTTTAAGAAATTCGATCCTTCGAAAGACGGAGACTCCCGGTTCCTTGTGGGCTTAATTTTGGTGTCGCAAACAGGATGTTTGCTTTTCGTGTTCATTTAAGTCTCGATAGCCGTATCCTGTTGAGGCGATGTGTGCTTCTAATGCTGCCCACACAAAGGCCACTTGTTGGGATACTTATCCGCTGACGTCGCGATCGGACCTAAGGATAGCCAGCAGTTTCGAGAGCTGAGGGAATGAAGTTGTCAATCTTGGCGGTGGCTTCTTCTGATCACGCTTTCTCGAATGCGGAAGATTGTGGTTAACTCCTGCATTTAGATAGTGTTTACTTGGCTTCGATTGTAAACCCATAAGTGGGAATCTGCTCGCGAATTCGCGTGGTTTCCGCTGTTTTGAATTTTGTAATTGGCATTTACTGTTCCTATTTGTCCGCGGTCCGCGTTTGATATTCAAATGCGGCCCCAATCGTTGCCGTTGGCTCGCCCCAACCTCAACTACATACTGTGCTGCGCTGTGTTCCCGGCTCGTAATCAAAAACCCGGAGCCCAGGTCCTGCCTGGAGGCTGCCACGCTGTTGTTGCCGCGCCCTATCGTCGACTCCCCATCGGTATTGACGTTCGGAATATTAATACATTGATAAATAGGGAATCATCTATTCAAATAAGGTTCCCCGTTGTAACGTAACAGGCAATAACCCGTTGGCCCTGGCCCCGCTTGCCCCGCCAGACGGGAGACATATTCTTATTCATGTTTTTCTCCCACCACCACCGTGGTCTTTGCCATCGGGGAGTTCGGGTGATAAGGGGGTAAATATTGTTATAGGATTAATAGCCCGGCCTCGGCCCCGGGGGCCCTTCGCGAGTCCTTTGCATACGGGCGGACGGCGCCCGCGATAACAGCGGTAGTTGATTGTGGTATGTTCTTTGTGTCCTTTCCAGCGGAATACTCGATGCTGCTGGTGAGCTTCCATCTGCAGCGGCACATGGGCAACTTCCTGATACAAGTGTACGGACCGTGCGTGCTGCTCGTCGTCCTGTCCTGGGTGTCCTTCTGGTTGAACCGCGAAGCGACGGCCGATCGGTAAGAGGCACCGCCCGCGCCCTGCCACCATCGATGTTGACCCCCTGTTGTGTGCTCTGCTTTTCCCAGCGTATCGCTCGGCATCACCACCGTCCTGACGATGACGTTCCTCGGGCTGGAGGCACGGACGGACCTGCCGAAAGTTCCTTATCCGACGGCGCTCGACTTTTTCGTGTTTCTGTCGTTCGCGTTCATCTTCGCGACGATCATCCAGTTCGCGATCGTGCACTACTTCACCAAGTACGGCTCGGGCGAGTGCTACTTCAGCGTGGAGGAGCTCACGTCGAGCTCGGATGAGGAGGATAGCGACGACCGGGACACCAGGGCGCCCAATCCGAACGGGAAACGCTGCTCGACCATAACCTCAATCAGTGGCACCGGTGCCGATTCCCGCTACGTCGAGGTGATCCCACTGTCCGTCTGTTCGTTTTCGACGGTGCGCAAAAGTCCCAAACCGTCCTGGACGGACGTGTCCTGTTTCGGGGGCAGCCCCGGGGAAGATGATCCCGTCACCATGACTACCTCGTCGTCGCTGATGGCCACGCCACCGCTGTCAGTGGCGACGGCAACAATGGCGACCACCTCCTTCTCCGTCGGTAAGCACCGACGGAGGGCCAGTGGTGGTGGTGGTGGCGGGGTGCCCACTACATCGCACCGTGCCCAGCACATCACCATCGATCCGACGATACCAACGACGCTGGCCGGCGGGACCCCGAACGTGCACAGGACCCGCCGGCGAAGGAAACGGGAGCCACGGTTCAACTCGGTGTCCAAAATCGATCGTGCCTCGCGCATCTTCTTCCCACTGCTGTTCCTGGCCATCAACGTGTTCTACTGGTCTCTGTACTTGTCGCGCAGCGAGCGGCTGCCGCAGCAGCACCACAAGACCGGATAGAAGGGGCCGCCGCTAGAAATGGCAGCAAGCATCGCCGACTGCCAGGCCGTCACCGAGATTTGTCGATCGCATAATAGTAATAGTGAAGCGATAGTAAACTGTAGTAGTACTTTAAAATGGAAAACGGAATTTGACGGGCGAAAGCGTGAAGAAGCTCAACTCACATTTCAAACGTTACGTAGCGTAGTGTGATTGTAAAACTAGCTAAACATTTCATGTGCCAAAGCCATTACAACAGTGAAACAATGTTAATGATAATAGGAAGCCAACCGTAGGGGTTGAATTGAACCGTCGTGAAGCTCCGACACCGGAAACCATCGGGGTTAGCATTCGCCTGGGACCAGATGCGCTTAATTACGACGAAGGGGGCGAATGGAACTAGTCCTGTTTAGCCTACGCTTACAAAAGAGACACACAACCGGGCCGGTGTCCCGGGGGCAACCTGCAGCAGGGCGAACTAAGGGGTCAATTTCTGGGGCACACTGGGGGGCCTGCGGCAAGTTGTTAGCATCACGAGCAGGAACAAGAACGTTACCGTTAGTTAAAAGAGATTTAAAGTGGCCGAGCTAGTGTCAGTAACCGTAAAAAACGTGCTGTTGGATGTGTCTGTCGGCCGGTGTAGTGCAAATAAAAACAAAATGATTCAAATCTGACCGGTATCTGCCATCCGAACGATCGCCGCGTCACGTAAAAGAAGATAAGTACAACTAACCTGCCCGACATCGAAGCATCCCGCGCAAGAGTCACCACTCACCTCACTGATAAAAGATACTGCATTCTTCTTCTTCACCTTTTATTCTTTTGCTCTAGTCATGTCGGTGGCCTGTCTTGGTGCCTACAATTGTCATACAATTGTTGTGTCGCTTTGCGAACGTAAGGCTGCCTTTGCCGCAACGGATTTTTGTTTTCTAAAAATAAGCCATTAAATCACCCAGCTTCGCAAGGTACACATCCGGCACGAGCGCCTTCGTGGCGGGATCGTCGGAGCTGGCAAACTTGACAATATCCGCCGCATTATGGATTCCCGTTTCGACCAGCAGCGTCTGAAAGTGGCAGTTTTTTCCCAGCAGTATGTCGGTGTTGCACCGATCCCCGATCATGAGCGTCCGGGCCGGGTCTACGTGGTACTCCTTGCGAATGATGTCGCAAATATGAGCATTCGGTTTACCCATCACAATCGGTCGCCGCTCGGCACATGTGGTCACGGCCTGCACGATGCTACCCGTGCCGGGAATGACACGGTTCGGGGTCGGGAACCGTTCGTCGGTGTTGGTACCGATGTACAGTACGTCCGGATCGTTCAAATAGGAGGCCGCTTTCATCATTTTTACGAAACTGAAATGCTCATCGAATCCCACGATCACGGCACCAACGTCGGGATCGGGCACGAACTGGGACACTGTGTCCGCCAGCGTACCAGTGAGCGTATCCGGTCCCACACCGATATGCCGGATGTCAACGGCATCGAGTTCTTTCGTGATTCCCGTCGAGCCGATTACGTAGACGGTTTTCGTGAAGTTTAGATTCTTGAGATACTGAGCGGCCAGGTACGCCGTGGAGATGATGTTATCCTGTGCGGGGCGGGAATTTATCGGTGAGAATCATCAATGTGGGTAAAAGTTAATTCACTTACTATGGTCACGTTGAAACCCAATCGGACCGCTTTCTCCACAAACTCTGGTCGCGTTTTGGTGGAGTTGTTCGTCACGAAGAACAGCTTTTTGCCACCGGTAATGAACCGGTTGATGACGTCGGTCGCACCGGGCAGCGGATTGTTTTCTACCCAAATCACCCCGTCACAGTCGGTTAGCACCGTGTCGTACGAATCGATCCACTGCTTTACTTCGGCCGGCGCCAGGGTCGCAAGGTTCGTTCCGGAGTATTTTGACATCCTGGCAGCTATGGACAGAAATGCAACGAAATTGAACATCGGACAGCAGCATTATACGTCGGCCAAGGTACTCACGATTAACTTAAAACACGATATAAATAAATATAAAAATTTTAAAAGACCTTCGAAAACTGTGCAAACAAATCTGACATTGGCGAAAGTCAAAGCAAACGTCAGTGAGGTTAGGGGATGCTCGAACTCGAACGGACAGTTTAATTCTAATTCGTTTCATCACATAAAATGCTTTTAGGCATTCAGCTATGGCATAAATCGGGCAATTACATACATCCTTAAAATGAAACAAATAACAGATTACCCATCTAACCTTTTTTCGTTTTTTACGGTTTGTTGGGCACGACTGATTTGTTTACGTGCAGGGCGCAGTTCATCGCTTGCTGCAACGTCACAGGAAAGTGCTTGACTATGCACCATAAACGGTGCGAAGGGTCCCCTATTGGCTTTGGCGATGGTTGCGTTGATATTTCTGCAAACACAGACAGAAAGGATTGAGAGGCACAGTGCGCTGCACGGTGTGTGATACGACGTCGCTCCGTTAGTTGGTTCTTGTGCCGACCGTGGGTGTCATTGTGAGGAGGCGAAAAAAGTGTGGTCAGAGCCTGGCCGATGTGCTTTTTACGAGTGCCACTGTGGCCCAAAGAGTGGTGGTGCTAATGGTGTGTGGCGGGACAAAGGCAGCGCAAGAAATCTCAGCCCACAGCGTGTGGGTTCAATTTGGTGGCCATACAAGTGCAGTGCGAGGTGCATTAGATAATTAGATAAGATGTGAAGTAATTGAGTGAAGAAGTCTGCACAAAAAAATTAACCAATCAGAGATTGGTTACGATTCCCGTTTTTGCCCCTGCGATAGCCCCCACGCGACGCTCGTGTGTGTGGCGTTGTGCGCGTGTCTGTTCACGGTCCTGGCTCCTGCAATCTCGCTCGTTCTCTCTCTCTCTCTTTTTCGCATTCGACCTGTTCGTTGGCTGCTCTCACCGTTGCCAAGGGTGAAGGCCAACCGATGTACCGAAGATGAAGCGCGCAGGATGCTGTGAGTGAAAGCAGAGAAGGCAGAAAGGGAGCAAAGATCTACCATCGATTATTCGAAGGCCCCGGTCCCCCCTTCTTCAGGAATCTCGACGCAACGCTCTCAGGAGAGAATTTCGTTTTTACGGCGCGCATCTCGCATGTAAACAACGCAGCGTACGAGCAACCATTTCGCTCAGCTGTGAAACACAAACAACTTCGCATACGCGCGACCCTTCAAGGAAGAAGCAGAACAAGTAAGCTGCAGCGAGAGAGCGAGAGAGCCTGTGCTCCCCGTGGGAGCAAATGTTTTGATCGTGGTGCCCACCAGAAGGTCACGCCGTCGCCATTTCTCGATCGCGTCGCGTCGTAAAACCGTGGGACCGTCTGGTGTTTTCGTGCCTTCGTACTGGCGGAAGTGGGCATGTGCCGCAGGACGATGGAGTGGAGTTTGCTAATGTTTACGCGCAAAGTAAAGCACTTCCCGCTGCAGGTCGAAGGGTAATCCGTTTGCCAAACGGAGCTAACAAAGCGAAACACAGAGCGAGAGCCACTTATGCGAATCCCCGCGTGCTTGGGTGTGTGCAGTGTCCACGAGTGAGTGAGCGAGTGAGGAAGAAAGAGAGAGAAAGAAAGAAGATCGCATAATTAACTCGTGGCGAATCGGCGAACATTCCAAGGCGGCGTTGGAATTTCGGTGCGACCTGCAATTGTTCGAGAGAGGGCATCGCAGTTGGCCTGTTAGTTGAAAATCGAAAAGTGTCGCGCAATCTGGAATTCCCCCGAGGGCAGTGATGAGCGATAAATCGAATGGCCACGGCAGAGGGGGTGCAGCAGCGGAAGGGCCGATGCCTGGCGGGCGACCCGGCCGCACAACGTCCGAGTCGTCGGCGGAAACACCCGCCGCGGCCAGTACGGGTCGCCTCGGGCAGAATGACAGCGTACAGCAACAGTTTACGCGGTTCGCAGATTATTTCGTAATCTGCGGGCTGGACCTGGACTCCGGGCTCGAGCCCGATTTGTTTGCCGGTAAGTGCTGCAGTGCTGTGGAAATCACGTACATTTTGCAAATATTATATTATGAGATAGTTGAAGAGGTGTCAGGCCGGCCAAGAGCGAGCGGTGCAATGTGATATAACTAAATTTTCCATTTTTTCGTGATGCCAGGTCACGGTGTCCCCGGAATGAAGAGGGTTGCTAAATGCATACGAAATAATGAGATAACGTGTGTCCGCTTCGTACGTGCCCTGTGCCTTTGGTTTCATATTCCGCTGCATTGCGGACACAAGCGAGCAGATGCGGTGCAAGCTTCTTTTAGGTTCGAAATTAGCCCACCACCACCATCTTTCCAGTTCTCGCGTCTCAAGTAGGACTGTTTCCCATCAGCCCGACGTCGACTTCCCGGCCGAATCAATTGCCGAGTCAATTAGTGCCAATTGAGAGTTCTCCTTCACACCGAACGCATGACCCCGTGAAGCTGGTGAAGAGGTTGGAACACTTACTTACGGCACCACCACCATCCGACCCGCAGGGAAGTGTGTGAGATTTCCGTGCTTAATGTTCATCCTGGTCCCAGCATACGGGCGGCTAACACTGGAGATGATCATTTGTGGCAATTGAGATAAACGTAAGCTTCCCCCGGGGAATTACTAACGCAGAATGCATCGTTCCGATAGTTGAAGTCCTGGGTCCTGGGGAAAATGGATGAATTAACAGACTTTGGCATCGTTTCAGGCTAATGTTGAGGTGCAATATTACGTTACTTCATTGGAATAACCTAAAACAATGCAAAGACATTCATTTAACCTGCAAAGAGGAAGTTCAGGAAGTAGAGTAAGTTCTTCTGCTGTCCAGCCTTGTACACCTATTATGGACCAGTTGACCTTTCTCCCGGCTCCCGTGAAGCATGCGTAACAAATTGAAATATTTGGTCGAAACAACTGATGCCAAATACTACAAACTGGCCCCAGGGGAGAGAGAAGGTTCGTTAATCAAACGGTTTCCGTCACGGATTGTGTTATTACACGTGACGTGTGGTTGACGTGGTGGGAAAACCGTGAACTCCCTCCACCGTAACGCTATTCAAATGCCGGAGAACCCCTTTCGGCAAGTATGGCCGCTGGACGAGAACATGTGCATGTGCCACCACATGGCCATTGCTCCAAGCCGATGGCTTTTCTCGATTGCGCGGTGACCCTCTTCGGCGATCTCCCTTGCCGTGGCGTGCCGTGGTCGATGAACCCGCGAGCTGTGCGAGATGAAGTAATGTCTGATGGGTCATTGGATTGTGTGCGGCGTGCCTAGTTCTTCTCACCAACCAGGGTCGGCTACCACACTCAACACAGTCGGTTCCTATTTTTACCCACCGGAAGGAAAGATTGATTTTTGATCAAGTTTGTTCCATAAAATGTAGTTTAATTTGTTGTTTAACGATCGTTCACCGACCGAGGAGGAACCAGGGGTCAGCCAGACACGAGCGGGCAACGTGTTCGGGGAGATCATTGACTCGCGCAATCGCTGACGGTACATTGATCGTGACGTTTGGCGTGAAACGGCAAAGCAGCGATAGGGTGAGTGCAAAAAATGAAGCTGGCGAAAGTCATGCTTCGCCAAAAAAAAAACGGAAGAAAATACACCAAACAAATGCCAAACGGTGGTTTGACTGGCCCCGCTCCGACCAGGGCTTATACGGTTTCGCCTGTAACGGCACGTCGTTCACGACGGCTTACACGGCGTGCGATGGTGCCATTTGTGACGGTTGGTTGCACTTTAGGGAAGGACAGAAGCGACCGCTGCCTGGCTGTCTGCTGCTGGCAAGCTCTTGCGCGGCCACAAAGGGTCGAGAAAATCACGGTTGCGTTATGTGCACGTTTATGGCACTGGTGTTGCACCAGCAGCATCAGCGGTGCAAGATGGTTCCGTGGGCTGGCTGTTTTGCTGGTTACATTTAATTCAATCGGAGTCTTACGAGGAGGTGCCGTCGACCTTATCATCCCACAGCGGGTGACGCAACGTGTGCCCATAAGCTAACGATCGTTCAAACGATTGCAGCAGCTTCGTGAATCTTAATCTAATGGTTATGAATTCTTGCTGAAGAATTGAACTTCCGAAATGTGTGGTTTTATCCTGGAATGAAGTTGGCACCAGGACCCCACAAAGAACCGACCAACGAAGGATATCCGTCATAAGGATAAAGTACAGCTCGGTACATCGGTGCAGACACACCGAAGTGAGCAGTGGCCGCCGCATGCTGCTGCGGTCCGGCACTTTGTTGCCAAACGAACGAATCCTTCGCCTTCGCGGCGTGGATGTGGTTTCGACGATGTGACCAGACCCAATGGCGCCAATGGCGGGGTTTCATCACGGCCTCACGGCCACTCGGTGGGCGCTGCCAGGGGACAACGCTTTCGCCACTGCCAAATATCGATTTTTTTGCTTCTCGATTTCGCTCGCAATTGTTCTTCGCCGTGGCTCCGGACCGCCAGTTCGCCGTCGTTGTTTTCCCCGAGCCATTGTGCGCAAGGTGTCGACGGAAAAGTTTTGAAAAATTAGCCCATCCGCAAGACCCATTGGCTGGTAGGTCTGGCGTGCCATCTATTGGTTTTACAACTTTTACGGCTTCGGCTGTGTCGGGCTGCGAGGAAAACAATGTCAATATACGGCACTGTACAGTTCCTCAGCATACGCGTCAAGACTTTTTACTATTATCTTTACTTGTTACGCGTATATTTTGTGCCAAGGGGGGCCCGAGAACGGGGTACCATTACTAATGCAGGCTCCAACTCCCAATGGCGCCACATCCCAATCTGGGGAGTACCATAAAAATGGAGCATTAATCGATGTGGCCACGCCGAACAGGAACAGTGCAAACAATAATATTGTTTCGCGCTGAACCAATTTCGGTTAATGGGGACATCGGAAACGCGAGATGTTTCGGGAAACCGGACGCACCTTTTTCTGGGTGGCGCAATTCGGGCGACGTGTAATTTTGGGTATGTCTTCTGATACACGAGTTACGCAACGGGGGCCATCCATTATTCAACCCAAAAGGTTCTCGCTCCTCGCTTTTAGCGTGGAATGTGTGTGCCTTGGGAAGCATTTCCTGTCTGGATGTTCCCGAAATAGCCTTTTGGCAGGCCTCACATGGAGACCGTACCGACAGGAACTGAAAGATGAGATCTTCAACACTAACGGCGGCAGCAGTAGCAGCTAAAAGCAACACTTTCATTGCGTTGCAATGATTTGTCTGCATGGTGCAACAATGTTGTTGTTTGGTTAGAAAAGCGTTCACCATTATTTCTTCGGCAGACGCGCCTTCACGTCGGGTCGGGACGATTGCTCATAGAAATTGAACATGAGAGAGAGATCTCGGCAACCGAGTGACCGCGCTCTGATGTAAGCCACGCCGGGTGTTGCTACGGATATTTTACGGTTCGGTTCGTGGTGGAACATGGATTTATGTTGTGAAATAGAGACATCTTTGCTTTTCGGTTGCGGCCCCCATTGGCGGCCACGGTTTGTTTGGATTTGATTCGAAATAGTAACATGCTTTCGCTTCACTCGGTTCACACTGTACTTCAGCCCCGTTTGATAATATCTACAAAATACTCTCTCTCTCTCTCTCTCTATTTGCTGTTTGCGTAATGGCGATGGGCGCGTTAATGAAATCATGGTAACGATCAACAAATTACAGGGCACTGGGTTCAATCAGCGGTTCAATCTTCTGGACCTCAACTACAGCAACACGTTTTTTATTAATATCAAGGCATAACATTTCTCCAAATAAACTTTATGGAATTCAATTTATTCCCCTCCAAAGGGACTGTTTTACAATCCGTGAATGGTTGGCTTATTAACTGAATTGATTCTTTCACACGTTTATTAACATTATCAACTAATGGCCCGCCATAAAACGGTGTAGAAAGAAAGCTCTCCATTTTACAATTGAACCTCCTCACCATCATGCCGGCCAGAGGGGAGGGTCAGGAGGATACGGCACCATCCGGCACCTGGTGCCCCCGGGCGGTCTGCGTACTGCGCATGCCACGGGTAGTTGGGCTGCTGCTGGCATGGTAGGCGTTTGGTCCTGTGCTCTGTGCGTCGTCCCCTGGAATTTTATTTATGGTATCGACCTTGAAAATTGCCTCCCCAAGAGCAGCCATTTCTTCGCGCGTGTGGAGCTCGTCGGAAGTTTCGATTTCACTTCAACCCGATTTTCCCGATACTCACACGGCCCAGGGTCTAACTTTCACTTCACACAAGTCGAGCTTTAGTCCGTGGCGGGGTGGCAGCGTTCCGGTCAGGGACGCTTTGTTGTGCGGGGATGATGCACTCAAAATGCATTCCGATGCAGACAAAACCGTGCACCGTGCCTGATGTAGCTTGTGTTCCGGAGTATTTTTCATCAGAAATGGAGCTTAATTTTGTTGGTCAATTGGAGCTCAGGTGTGGCCAAAAATTAAAGGGGAGTTGGCCGATCAAACCGCCGCCAAATGGGAAACCGGAGCAAAAAACAAAAACCACAAACGATCACGAGCGACGATCGTACACGATCATCCGGTGTCCGGTTCCGGAGAATGTGGCCTGGTTGGAAGTGAAGGGCGGTCAGGCAGGGCCACGGAAGTGCACTAAACGAGCTGAGGAAGGGAGGGCCCGGAAGGAAGGAAGGAAGTTGCAGAAACAATTCGGAAGTGACTATTGGATTTGCAGGGCGCGTAATGGAGCGTCGTCAGCCGAGGCAGCGGCGGCCCCGCAATGGTCGCGCATGTTGCCGGCGCTCGCGAGGAGAAAGTTGGTAGCTAAGCTAATGAACTTCGCTTAACTCTATCATTTAGTGAAATGTGTGTCTGCCGCGTGTGTTTCTTTTGCTTTCTCAACCCCGGGTGCCGCCCTCCGGTGCACTTTTTGCAATGCACCGACACTTGCCACCACAGTAACCACCACCGTTGGCTGCAAGGCGATCGAAAGTGAACGAAATAGTGTAAGATCGGTCTATGCCTGGAAAAGGCAGGCATATCTGTTCGTTAGTAGCATAGTTTTAAGGGTACGTTCTTCCTCTTTCAAACGCATCCAATTTAGATAATAGTAAATGTTGTTTAAATATTGGTAAAATACTAACACTAATTCGTTACAACAAGTTTATGGTGATTAGTAGAGCAAGAGGTTTTGTGCGGTATAAACTATTTCAAGAGAACCGTTAGGACTAGGATGACGATGCAAGGACCTGGGCATCCACTAGAAATTCAGAAATAATTCAGATGATTCAGAAGATGTTGGATGAAGATTTATATTTAAACAAATTTCTTTATACGGCATATGAAATTGTACGACACTCGAATTTAGGACAATTGCTTGTGGGAATCGTTTTTGATGGCAACCGTTCAACATCCCAAAAGATCGTTCAAAAGGCTTTACATTTAATTAATTCTCTGTAGCAATGTTATGGACTGATGCAAAAAAAAGAATTTTTGGGCTTAACCGACTGTAAATCTGAGGCATTCTTTTTGGAACTTTTCCCTCAAAGCTCGTGATAAATTTTCCTCAAATGGAATCAACTGTTTGAAGGGCGCTGACACGCCATTTCGTACTGAGATTAAGATGCCCAAGTACGGACCGCTTCTCTGCTCCAGCAAAGCACCGGCTCATCGGTGATTCAAAGTTTCTCCAACACAGTTCCGTATCACGAATTCTCACCCAGTTCCCACCGTGACCGCGTGCGATCTCTACATCCCCTCGCCTTTTCCGACTAACACCCCCTAAAGACGACCCCATTTTCTGGGTCCCAAGTCACGCTTTTCTCCTTTCACTCGCTCGGTACGGTGGACCCGCGTGTTAGCCCCGTTTATGTCCTCATCAGTGGCGTGTGCGCAAAAACGCAATTTGATGGCGCATCAAGGTGCGTGAAAAAATCGTGACCGAAAAACCTCCTGCGGCCAGCGAGAAAAGAAGAGAAGAATCGCGGGTGGGGTTTTCTTCCGGTCGCTTCGCCCCAAACGGGGTGGCTCTTTAAGGCACCATTAGGTTTCTGTTTGGCCTTTACGGGACCTTTCTTGCCAGCGCTCCCCGTCCGTCCGCTGGCCATTATCCGACCTGGGCAAAATCGAAATGAAACGAAACGCGAATCGTGGCGGTGTGATTGATGGCGTGTGAGTTCGTTCGTTCGGATTCACCTGTCCGCCCGACGGGGCGCCTCTATTGATCTTAAGCTTTCTAGTTTGGTGGCAAGTGGATGTGATAATTTGCCTTTCTAGCCGAATCCGTTCGATTCTTGACGTCATTCCATTAGCGCGCACATTTTGCGCACAGCAATTAGGTTCCGTTGGGGATTCTCTGATGAGCGCTGCTCGTTAATAGGAATCTCGGAACATTCTTACCGAACATTCGTGTGAACCGTCGCATTGACTTCGCTTGATAGATCACATGCTCGACACAACGTTTTCGAGGGTCATAAATTCGCTCGCCACAAACGCCACCTAACGTTTGGCCCCGTTACCAGCTTGAGTCGCATTTTCGGATGGCCACGAATAGTAGAACACCGTCGCCGTTAAGGGGGGACACACGGTTGAACTTGGTTCACGGTTGACTTGTGTCGCGATCGCGAAGGTCGTCAGGGATCGGTGCGCTTCCGGGGCCGATTTATGATCGTGTAATGTGTGTTTGTTTTTTTTCCCCTTTACAAATCTTGATTCCGTTCCGTTCAATAATTTAAGTTGAGTCCGCCTTATCGATCGTTGAACCATCACGAACAATTTTGGCCGTTCGCCCTTTTGCCCGCGATTAATTAGCTAAATGACTCGACTCGTGGTTGAGTTATGGTACTAGCAATGGCAGCCACCCCCCAGCCCAGGGTTCATCAACCCCCGGGATTCGGGTGGCATGCCAAGGACCAATTACTACCCTTCCGTGCCCCGCGATGATGGATCCTTGGGCCCCTCTCGGACCGTACCATAATTAATCGTGGAAGGCAAAAAGTTAAAACGCGATCGGCCCGTGAGTCACGTCACGAAGAAAGCCTGTCTCGGGCCTGTCTCGAGTTCCTCCACCTTGACACGACATGGCGCTAGACCTCAACCTTCTTCGGAGGAGGAGGTGCTTGTTCTGGGTCAATAAAAGTTCGTCGCCGATGGCGGCCATAACTTTCTTTTACGTAATCGAATAAAGTTCATTCTTGCCATCGTTCTATGTATTTAAAGTGTATAATGTTAAAACCGGTTTTGTAGCGGAAGAGGACACCCGGAACCCGGAAGAAAGCGCCACCGTGTGTCGGTTGGCATGTATTATTATTTATCAACACATACATCCATTAACCTGGCCAATCAGTCATTAGAGTGGTCGCACAACGTCGAACGCTGGTTAGTTTGGTATCGTTTATAATTTGTAACCTTCGGGTGGAACCGGCGTCCCTCTAACCACAGTTTTATAATTCGATTCCACTCGTTATTGTGTCCCGCTCGGGGGCAAAAAAACCCCATTCGAAACCCATCCTAACGCGCCCTATCGTCGAAGAACCGCGTCGATCGCACTCCAAAGGCTCGGTGTTCCGTGGCCCCCCGGCTTACCCGTCCCGCTTCGGTGGGCACCTTCGAAAGTGAAACTATGGTGTTCGTTTCGATTTATCGGTAGCCCCGTTGATGATGGTCGATGCTCGGTGCCACGAGGGTCATAAACACCTCACCACACTTAGCTCGTTTTGAACCCCAAACCCCAAATCTAATTACGGAAAATTCTCTCATCCACTTTTCTTTTTCGGACCTCCACTCCAAAGGGTTGCTGGCTCTGGTTTCACTTTCCCCGCGGCCAAAGCGCCAGAGCCCGATAAAGGTTAGGGAAGCGGCGGCACTATTGTTTTTGCTCCTAATGAACCGATGCTAATTAAATCAACGGAACGCAACCACCGGCATCGGCAGCGATTATTGTGCTCCAATCTCGCTCTCGTCGGGCCGACCTGTTGCGCTTTTCCCTTACGGCCACGGTCACAGGTTATGTGGGGAGATGGGGTGGAAAGTTCGGAAACGAGCCGTGAAATCGATGCGCCACGGGGTTTCCGGTGGGCGAGATCTAATCCGATCCGAGATTGTTGCCCTCCACGATCTCTGATGATTCCAAGAATTCTTTCCATTTCTTTCTGGTGCACTTATTTTTGTGAATTTGGAAAGTTATTGTTTTGTCTGAAGGAACCGCTTCAGTTACCGCTTGATTATTTTCTGCTAAGAAAGCTCGAGCTTACTCAGGACAAAAAATCACCTATTTTGAATACCTGAAGCTAAAACTCTACGTAAAACCAGCAATGATACAGCGGCGTATGTGCGGAGCCAGCAATTTTGTTGCATTGTTAGCAAGAAAATGATAACCCATCGGTAGGGCATCTCACGTTTAGTAAAACGTGACACAACCCACCTCGGCGTCAGCTATCACGGAACACAGCCTTTCTTCTGCCGTAGGGTTTTTGTGGCAATCCGAAACCTAAACCTTCCTTGTGGAATCCATTTTTTCTACGACAAACAGTCGATCCAACCTTCCTATGACCTCGTTTAGTGACGTCTTGTTTTTGAAGGACCAGTCTAGTGGTAGGTCTTTAGACCTTCGCCCTTCGCTAATCCTTTGGCAGTGTAAAAGGAAAAACGGTGCCCTAATTCAACACCCATTTGGGGGGCGGCTGTTGAATGCGCTCGGTTGACGACCACACACACTAGCACCGGTCGTGTTCGTTAACGGGGCTGGCTTTCAGGCTGGCCTAGCGATTCTAATCACCCGACGTACTGTTGCTCCCCCCGGGCCGGCAGCAATGGGGCTCTATTCATAGAACGATGAAGCGGGTGGTGGCACCGTTTGTTGCCCCGAGCCTGCTCGCGGATCAGCCACCTGAATGGCTCGGCTTTTCTTTGCGTGGCGTGGCAAGAACGCCAACAACACCCGTGCCACACGTGCGTCAACTATGGGCTGAAGAAGATGAGCAAACAACGGGCCCAACTCGGAGTCTCGGGGTCTTGCCAAGAGCGGGGCACAACCTATCCGTATTGTTGCCGGCCCACCCAGAAGCAACACCACCAACTGATGATGATGATGATGAGAGTTGGCCGCGCAATAGGGGTCACGCTTGACATACACGGCTCCCCGTGCTTGAAAATTGCAGTTACACTCACGTAACAGTTAACCGTTAACCGCGCGTAACCTATTTTCCGATCCCTGAGTCCCACCGGCCCAGGTGAACGCTCTCCGTTGACAATTTTCGCGCTCTTGTGGGTCCAGCATTTTGTGGTTGCCCCCCAAACACTGGCTTCATTACCAAAACGGAGGCCGTCCAAACTAACGATCGTTCGCTTACTCTTCGCCAGGTGACGGTCTGAGCTGCTCGCCGCTGGACAGTGCGTACAAGAGCAAACCACTCGCACACTACCCGGAGTACGTGACGTGGAATCCGTTCGATGCGCACGGCATCTGCATGCTGTCGTTGCCCCAGGGGCTCCGCTTTCGCACCCAGAAGCACAACATCGAGCCGCGGTTCCACGCGTTCGCGACGACCCGCGAAGACGGCAAGCGGTGCTACGGGTTCAGCCTGGTGTTTTACGAGGAGGTGCGGAACCGGCAGATCTGCAGCGCCATGCACACGCTCCAGTCGATGTTCATCACGGAGATGTCGAGCACGCAGCAGCCACCGCCCGGGACGCTGCGGCGGGTGAAGGAGAGCCCCGTGAGCCGGTCGCTGCCGAGGCACTTCAAGATCGCCGCCCAAGCGCCGGCGTCCGCGCTCAGCTACTACGATATCGCCAAGGATAAGCTGTACGTGGCCAAGAGCCTGTCGCTCGTCTGCCAGGTGCCGTACGCGCACGTGGCCGAGCTGTTTCTGCAGAATCTCTACCGGTAAGCCGTACGATCGGGGCTATTTATGTTGCAGCCATCTGCTTCTCGGACACTGTCGGATCGCGCCCGGCTCCAGTGAACTTGAGGAGCCGCCGTTTATTTTCATTGCCCCGACCGTAGAATAGTTTGATGGATCCGCGCGCAATCTATTTTGAAACTCCCCGATCTGTTTAAAACTGTTCACCTGTTTTTAGCACCCGCCCTGTGGCCCATTCTCTCCCATAAACACCGCGAGCAGTGGAACTGCAACGTTGTAACAGACCGCTTCGTAAGTGCCAATAACCTAAACACATTTTATGGCCCCACGCAAAACGGGTACTAAAATGGTTTAAAAATACTCCGGAACAAAGTAAATGGGCAGCTTTGTTTCCACGCCTTCAAACACAACCGGCGGGCGGGTTTGATGTGTTATCAGTCGTGCGCGGGCGCGGTCGACGGCTTCCTGCGTCACCTAGAACTCGCGCGATGATCTAATGTGTACTCCCGTCGCTACTCCCGTTTCAGCTGTCTTCCCCGGCATCCCGGTGCGCGGCTCAGCCTGGAAAGCTACGTGTACAACATTCTGTACGAAGTGTCCACTCCGGCGCCCGGCAAATCGATCCGCATCTACATACCTCCGGAGGAGCCGCACCTGCCGCCGATCGCCACCATCCTGCAGCGGCCGGCCCTGAAGGACGAGCTGCCCTTCATGGACTTCCCGCTGCGGTTGCTCTTCACCTACCTCGGCGTCGAGTGCGTCATCCAGCTGTTTACGTGCGTGCTGCTCGAAAGCCAGGTGCTGCTCCGCTCGTCCGACTACCAGAAGCTGACGATCGTGGCCGAGTGCATCACCTCGCTGCTGTTCCCCTTCCAGTGGCCACACGTGTACGCGCCCATCCTGCCCGCCTCGCTGCACCACTTCCTGGACGCGCCGGTCCCGTTCGTGATGGGGCTACACGCGGACTGCGACAGCACGGTACGGATCGGGAGCGAGGCGAACCTCTGCTACGTGGACATCGACAAAAAGTCGGTCCAGCTGCCCGAGGAGCTACCGTCGTTCCCGCACCGGCACGATTTCATCTCGGAAATCACGGCCTTGCTGGACAAGTACCAGGTGCCGCGGGACCGCTCGCTCGATCCGCCCAGCATACTCAGCCCAAAGAATCTCCTCAAGGACCATGACATGATGACGACCAGCTGCACGCTGCCCTCCGGGATGCACATCGTGCGCCGCAAGCACTCGCTGCACGATCTGCTCGACTGGGACCGGCCGGCTTCGCCCGATCTGCCACTGCCACCGACGGCGGCCGTTCCGGCGCGCCCGGACGTTCGCCAACGGATCGTCGATATCGTGCGTCGGAGCGGTGGCGACGAGGTGGACAGCAGTGGCGGCCCCAACGAGGTGATGCCGAGCGCGAAACAGAAGCAACCACTCAGCACCCTCGAGCAGTACTACGAGGACCTGAGACTGAACAATGCGCTGCGCGAAATCTTCCTCAACCGGTTCGTGCAGATGTTTGCCGCGTACGAGCACTTTGTAATACTGCCAAATCAGGTAGGTGCCTAGCCATCAGGTAGATCGATCGCACGGCTCTGTGAATGAATCCTTCCGCCCTTTTCCCGCAGAGTAAAGACGAGTGGCTGACCAACCGCGAATCGCTGCACAACTTCGACAAGGCGTCGTTCCTCTCGGACCAACCGCAGCACCATCGACCGTTTCTGTCGCGCTTCCTCGAGAGCCAGATGTTTGCCACGCTGATCGACAACAAGATCATGCTGTCGTGGTGCGACGACAGTCAGAACGGATCGTCGTCCGGCCACCTGCTCGACTGTCTGAACGGGGACACGGAGTACAGCTTGCGGCTGTTCGATTCGAGGATAAAAATTCTCCGGTAAGAGTGCCCCGCGGTGGCGCAGGCGGCGAAGACGACGTATCGACGGTCGAATACTAATCTTGTTGCCGACGGCGATCTTTCGTTTAAAGCAAACGCTACGGTGGCGAGAGTATGATCCGCACCGCGAACTACGAACCGTGCATTCTGGCCCGGGAAACGCAAAAACTGCTCGACAAACGGCTGCTGGCGGTGGACATGGAGGTGGCGCCCCCGAGCGAGATCCTGGACAAGCGGGCACCGTACTATCGGAGCTTTCCGCTGCTGGAAAAGTCCGTCCTCAACCAAGAATGTGTCTCGAGGTACGAATAGCTTTCTACGCACCACCAACCCTGGGCACAGTTCTCTCTCTCTCTCTCTTCCCAATCATGCGTGCGCGTGTGTGGTTGCTGGCCATTGCCTATGGCGGAGGTTTGGTGGAATGGACAGGTTAAGGCGACATTGAATGCAAAAGCAAAAACAAACGAGAATCCAACGGCTAGCGCTATCGAACTCTCTCGTGTGAGCTTTTCGGTTCTGGGTTCCCCACTGTATAGTATGGGCGTGAAATTTGCTTTGATTTTGCTTCGGTTGCCAAGTTGGGTTGCCCATCGGGGCAGAGCGGGCCCCCGGTTACAGGATGATGCGGGTCCATCCGGTGGTCGATGTCGACCGAGAAGCGCCTTTGGTCATCGAGTGTAAATGTTTGTGATATTGCGATAGTTGATTAGTTTATGGAGCTACTATTAGATGTTTAGATTGTTACATTTTACTAGTACGTATGTTTTTTTTTATGAATGTGTATAAACGATAATGTAATCCCTCAATATAGCTGCCGCCCTACGTTTGTGGGCAATCACCATAGGTTTCAGTTAATGTTGATTTTAAATCCGTATTCCAACACCGAACCGGTAGCCGGTATTTTAGAGCTCTTGTTTTAATTAGTATGGCGGATCAGAACCGCGTTGCGTTCAAACGTATTCAAAAGTAGAGGCCGTTATCCGGAATTACCTCAAACTATAATTCACACACTAAAATACACGCTGATTTGTGAGCCGCGTCGTGACAGCAATCGTTTCCATTAACGGCTTGTTTTACCATACTTTCAATAACAATAGTGACCAACAAGCTCCGCCAGGATTAAGATGATCAGACTTTGTTTGTGATCTGTGCATGAATGTGACACGTTTTGCATGAAATAATTGTTGTGTCGTGATGATGCCCCTAGCTTGTAGTTTGTTTGAATTAGACTTGTTTTCTTAGACCCCAAACTTCCGAGCGCGATACCAGCGCGCGGTGCAGGTTTCCGAGAGACGAGACGAGGTAAGAATCGATAGGAAGGTGTTCGACCGGGGACGACGACGGTGGTCTTATCCATCGAAGAGCGACAGCAGAAGAGACAACAGCAGCAAACAGCTAAACTACTATCGTAAGGAGTTGGTAGGAAAATGCCGATAGAAATGCAATAAAAATCCTTATTTTCCTCCGTTTACCGAACGACGATGCATCGCGATGCTGTTTTGTTTCCGTTTCGATCTTTTTTTTCTGTTTTCTGTTTTTTGATTAAGTGTTTGCTGTATTTTGCCATTGTTTTGTTCGAGTTCTTCCGTTTGTGTGCCGTTTCTAGTTTCATGTTCTTTTCCCTTCCTTTTGCTTCGCCCAACACATCCAATCTTTGTGCTACGAAATGTGCCGTACAAAGGGCAAGCATTTGTTATTTCGTTGCAGGTAAGGATTTTTATTTCTCATTCTACACACTCTCTCTTTTGTGTCGGTTTGTATGATACACTTTCTACGATTCTATCGTTTTCTTTTCCGCTTCCTCGCTATCGTCCCTTTGTTTTGGGTGTCCCCACACTAACACTAACCACTCACCACTGTTTGGCTGTCGGCAAGGGTTTGTCTAATCTGTTGGGGCTCGATAGTGTTAACGAATGTCCTTTGTTGGTGTTCGATTCAGCAACCGATTAACGGTCCGATCCGTTTTTTTTCCGTTCCCTCCCTCCCATTGCAGAGGCAACAGCTTGCGAAGGGTGAAAAATGGCAGCACAAAGTGGAAAGTGAAGGAAATCTCATTGGATACTACGGCTACGGCTGGTAGCAACGCGGCCGCTACCGGTGCGGTACCCACTTCCGCCTTCACGAAGGACTCGGACGGCAGTAAGTCGAACCGGAACTCGGCCAACCTGTCTGGAACGGAAATAAGTCCGGCCTTGCTGGCGCAGGCCAACTGGACGTTCGTGGAGAAGCTTCTCAAGGTGAGAATAAGTCAAAACTGCGCGGGCCACTTCCCAGTACTCCAAGTACTTCCTCTTCGTGCATTCTAGGACATTAAGAGCAAAACGAAGCGGATGCTGCTGGAAAAGATGGGCACGGAAGCGATCGAGCTTGGGCTGAGCGGCGAAACGTCCGTAACGGGAGTGGAGGAGAACACGATGATCGCCTCACTGTGCGATCTGCTCGAGAAGGTTTGGTCGCACGGGTTGATCAACAAGCAAAGCAAATCGGCCCTGTGGACGCATCTGGCCGCGTACCTTGAGATCAAGGACTGCCAGAATCCGGGCAGGCATCAGATGGAGAACAGCTACCTGACGCCAGGTACGAGCGCCGGCAAAGGCCCGCTACAACTTGCCTCAAATTTCCACTACGATCAGATCGCCGGGTGGTGGCCGCCAGGGCGCGCGCCCCCAAACCAATCACCACCGTCATTAAACATTTGCTACACATTTTCTTCCCCAATCCAGCCTTAGCGTGGACGGTCATGAGGAAGCGGATGGATTGTACGTGATGGTTTTTTCGCTCTTCTACGCTCTTTGCATCCTCCGAATTTTCGTTGTCGCTTTCACTTCCCTTACGTTGCGTCCTTTTCCGGTTTTCTGATGATGCTTTTCGTTCGTCCTTCGTTTGCATGTGCTTCTGTGTTCTATGTTGTGCGATCCGCAAAGGCAAGGCACGCAGCTACTCCGAGATTCGGTATCACACGCTACAGAGCCCGTCAGGCCCGGATGTTGGTGGTGTAGGCACGCCTGGTCGCTTGAAGAAGTACCACACGACGATCGCGCACAAGATTCGTCGCCTCCATTCGGATCGGGCGGGTCGGCCTTCCGCGCCGGCGTCACCCGGCGGCAGCAGCAGCAGCATCTTCGTGGCAGGAGAAGCGGTAATGCCGCCATCCCCCCCACCGGCCAAACGTGGGTCGGCCGGTCGCTTTACTAACCTGTCCGATGTCGTGGCTTCTTTTGTCGCTATGCGCCACGGTACGGTAGCTAATCTGTTTTCCACACGCAGCCACTGCGGTGAGTAGTGTGTCCCGTCGCCCGCGAGCGATCGCCAGTCATCGGGCGAGTTGAGTGCCCGCTTGTGTTGCGTGTTGTGTTGCGTTCACGATCGGCGACAGTATCGCTAGCACTTGTGGAGAATGAAAGCGCGAGTGGATCGCGAGGGAACAACTCTTTAACCCGGATCGGTGGTGATGGGTTCCCGAGGTGGATGATGATTAAGTTTGTCGATCGTCGATCTTCACGATGCCGTCATTCATTCGGTGTTGTCTAACATAAGGGTTTTAACATTAATCTAGTTACTTTAAACAATTTGAAATGGATACGGTCCTGCTGGTACGACTAACGGCCAGACTAACAGCTCCACGGAGATCTCTTAAAGTCTCGTATTGTTTGGTGTTTCACATTAATTCGATTGTTGCATAAGTTGTGTGCTGTGTTGTGTTGAATGTGTTGAACTATTTTCCCGTATCTTTCCCCGATTAGTATGTGACCTTGAACTAGCGAGCTTCCCATTACCATTTCTTCGTTTTTGTTTTGCATATTTTGCTGTTTGATTTTGCGATAGAAAGTGTTTCCAAACTATCATCCGTTCCGTTCGTGACGTGCTTTCGTTTCGTCGACCGTTGCAGATCTATCATCGTTGGCCATCGAACCGCAGCTTCCACCACCGTCGCCGACGAGAGGCCGTTCGAAATCGCGTGACCGCAAGAGCCTCGGACCGGAACAGCTTCGACCGCTTCCCGAATCGCTCGAGTTTGATATTCGGTACCGCCCGGTTGCTGCTTACGACGGCCAAACGGTAGTTATTGACGGTTTGCATTGCCCCCCTTTCTTTCAGCAACATTCTGACGATGACGGACATTAAAACGCACATCGGGTACGCCCGGGCCTGGGTACGGTTGGCGCTGGAGAAGAAGGTGCTGTCGCGCCATCTCCGAACCCTGCTCTCCGACGCTGCCCTGCTCCGCCAGCTGTACAAACGGTCCGCCTTCGTGCGCTGCGACGACGAAGTGGAGCAGTTCCTCTACCATCTGCTCACGCTGAATGCGGTTGACTACTTCTGCTTCACCAACACCTACCCGACGACGAAGCTACCGTATCGGGTGGTCGTTTTTCCGTCGAAAAAATCGAGCGCCGCCACGACGTCCGCCAACGTTTGGATCGCCATTTCCGGCAGTCTCGGCGAAACGCAAATCATCAACGTGCCCCGCCACTCGCTGGAGTTTGTGTTTCACGTAGGTGTCCCCGGGCGGAAGTGTGGTACTCTCTGATCGCGCATAACCCCCCGGTCCCCGCACCATCTCTCGCTCTTTGCAGCACAAAACTCTTGGTATACTGACGTCACTGAGAGTTGGGCACGACGATACCGGCATGTCCTCCAAATGGCTTGTGGAGCATGTGGTCGTGAGGAATGAAGTCACCGGGCACACGTACAAGTGAGATTGCCAATCCCTCTGCTGTTTGCGCTCTTCTTAATCAAGCACCATTTTGCCGTGGTTTCTTGTAGGTTTCCGTGCGGACGCTGGCTGGGACGTGGCATCGACGATGGATCGATCGAGCGGCTGCTGATCGGGCAGCTTGTTCCGCGGACGGTCGACAGTGAGGAGCTGGTGGAAGCGTGCCGGACACCGCCCCGCACCCGCAGCCCCAGCATCCAGCGGCCCGAGGTACGCCCGTCCGACATTCAGCACATGCTCGGTAACTGTGTGAACGCCATCGTCAAGTGGCACTACCGGCCCAGCCGGGACCGGGACGCCAGCTCGCTAACGAACCTGCTGTGCGGCGAGAACGGGCTGGTGAAGTGCCTCGAGCAGGCGTTCCTGTGCGGGTTCCGCTCGTCCCGCCTCTTCGGGCGCAACCTTTACCTGTGGGATTACTTCGTGCGGGTGAAGGAACAGTTCGAGATCTGCCTGGTGGAGGAATCGGTGGAAACGGTACGCGGTGGCGGTGGTGCTGGCGGCGCCTCGACCAGTGGCTCCCCACCGACGAGCGGGTCGAGCCCGGAATCACCACCGCAACTACCGCCGACCGGTGTCGGGGCGGCGCTCAGTGTTTCCTCGCTGTCGCCCGTGGCACGACAGGAACTGTCCGCCGTCTGGCACTGTTACTGCCATCTGATGGACGAAATCAACAACGTGAAGCAAACACTCGGCAAAGATGGTCGCTTCCAGTTGTTTATCTGTCTGAGTTTGAGGTAATGCGGCAAGCAACGCCACACGTACGGGGCAGTGCACCGCAACGGAGCACTAACGCACTCTGTGCTATCGTTTCAGGGAACATTTGCTCCACCGGATGCTGGTCCCGATGGCGTACACACGCGTGACGGCGGAAATGTACGAGGAGCAGAGCTTCATGCGCAAGAAGGGGCTGCTGACGTTTTTGCGCCAAATTTTGGAACCCCTCGACGAGTTTCATATAGTGCTGGAAAACTCCATTACGCAGGGTATCGGATCGCACTGTTAGGATGGGTGCTAGGTTCACTGTTTGGCCGCGTTGGTCGACGACGGTGCTAGACTGAACGAAACCAAAATACTCTCGTGAACTACACAGATTGCAGCGGGAAACGCAGGATAAGTCGCGTTTGGATAAGTTACTTTAGTTTCGGTGCGTTTTTATACACTTTACGGGTCGTTGTTTGATCAATTTACTGTGGCCCGTAAGGGTGAAAGGACTCATGAACGGGGAACTCAAAGTGGAGTACAAACTCACTCGCTAGTTAACGTAGGAAGTACTCGGACGCAAGAGATTCCCATCATACCTACAAATCATCACAACATAGGCAACTGCATCTGCAAGACTAGAAGTAGTTCATTTTTTATAGATTTTGTGCTCGTGTATAATTTTATAACAGAAAACACACTTTGGTGGTTTAGTTTTAGCCGCTGGGAAATCGGTTTGGCCTCCCAAAAAGGCACCAGTTACACGCGCTCAGTTACTATATTTTTAATTTATTTTTAAGAATTCGCTTCCTGAAGCTAAGCTATCCGGACAGACTGAAACGCGAGCGGAGATGATGTCGAACGCAAGCGGCATAGCTCGATCCTGACTCAGCAACAGTGGCCAAAGACTATTGAGTAGCAAAAGAGTTTGTGCGGTGGTGCTGCTTCTTGTCGCGTAGAAAGTTTGCGCAGCTTCTTCGGCAGCCACCCGCCTGGTGAAGAATGTAAACTACACACGAAGATTATACGGTTTATGCCGTGGAGTTGCACTGGGTGGCCGTTATTTTGATCGGATATCTTCTTGCCAACATTTAGTTATACGATAAGGTTTTTTTGTCTGTCTTTTGTTAGGTCTTCCAATATTGTTTGCGTTTTGTTTTGTTTTTGCAAACAATGTGTTACTAATTTTGTTGCTTGTTAACTACTCAGCACGCACCACTGGGCCAACCGTGCAAGGAGGCGACACAGAACCAATAGTCATCGATGATAAACTGTGCCAAAAACAAACCGTTAACTGTTCGTAATATATAGACACTAATATGGAGCAAACGCGCAAGGTAGAGCGCGTTCTAGCCGTACGAAATCTCAAAACAGAATTCTATGTAAATGGTGTGTGATATCGCGAAATGAGACGGAAACCGAAGCGATCTAACGATCTGATTGCGTACCGCAGTGTCCGCCGCGGAGGGAAATATATTGCAGGGCTGGGCGCATATTGGCGTATATTTTTGTGCAACGATCAATGCGAGGCCTCTGACGGCAACGTCTATTAAAACGCATCCGTGATTGGACCCCTTTCTCATTCGTCCAGCATATGCGTACATGCACGTACTCTGTCTCTCTATTTCAGTTACCTTCCACGGAACTTTACTGAACAATCTTTATGTAGCCTCTCCGGTGCTGTGTGCTAACCCAGCATTCGATATTAGTCAATCGATCGTACACATTGATACAGCGTTAGTAGTGACTAGAGACTAGAGTGTGCTCTCTTTCCCCGTGTCTTGTCCCCGAGGTGAGCATCGAATGTAAAAGTAATGTGACAAAAATAAAACCAACCATAGTTGTTGAAGAAAAGAAATGTGAAAATTACCAAACAACGTTATTGCATCATTTTTCTGCTGTTCAACTATTTGGCTTAATTGAGCTGTTTTAGCCGATTCGGTTCACAACGTTTCTATCCAAAAGTCCATCCGTTGGCACGTCGTTCGGCTCGTTTGAAAGCCCGTAAGTCTTATGGTTCCAATTCGATAGCGATGTCTGAGTAACACATCGCTCAATAA
>NC_071285.1:5230001-5243245 GCF_943735745.2 Anopheles bellator | reverse complement strand
GTGGGCAGGCGGCAGGCGGCAGGTTCCCTCTGGAACAGGAGCAAGGGGCTTATCTTTGTGCGAACGCGTTACCGAACGCGTGAAAACTCTTGGGCTTTGCGATACCGGCGTTACGACTTACTTCTCCAACAATGTAATGTAACGCACGAGGACATGAAGCTGATCAGCGAGTGGATGAAGGAACAGAAGTTCGTGGCGTACATTTGCTGAAAGTTCAAGACGGTGGCCGCGGGGGGCAAAACTGTATACGACATACAGCTCGCTTCGAGTGAGGAGGGCGACAAGAAAGGCTTAACGCGGACTTCCGAGGAGTACAAGGGGTGCGTTTTTAAGATCAATCGGTGTGACTACCGCGAACTGATCGGCATGGTGGCCGACGAGCTGGAGCAAGCCAATGAATCAATTTGTGAACAAATTTCAACCAAGTGCCAGTTTGTCGGTTGGACATGTTGGAATCAGCCATGGAAGCAACACAGTGTTGGTTTGCCTTCGCATTGTGCTTTTCGGTTAAAAAGCGAAAAAAGAACGTGCGAAGAGGTTACAGTGTCGAGGAAATGGCTTTTAAATGGCATCGTATGCCTCCGCATTTTTATTGCGATCACCATATTTTTTATTTTTTAGTTGCCAGAGACATGGCAGACTTTCGTAATTTTTTATAAATTCACTTAAACACTTTCGCGAACGTTGACGAAGTGTCCAAAATATAAATGAGAGGCCAAAACAAAACATCAACAAGTCAACCGACAAACTGGCACTTGTTTGAAATTGGTTCACAAATTGATGCTCGTTTGTTCAGATTAGTTCAGACATTAATGACGTCTCCAGAGACGTCACTTACGCAGATATCGTTATCGTTATCGTAGCGTGTAGACCGGCCATTAAAGTACGCAAAACTTCGGACTGTAGAGGCAACAGTTTCAATAAATGTACTGTTTATGGAGCATTAACCGTCTTTCGCGGAAATCATACAATCATTTGTTTACGCGGCCGCGGCCGAAACTCACCACCGCAAAATTCACCTCACGGTTGACAGTCAGCTGACAGCTTTGGGGTTTTGCTCGTTTTGCTTCGTTTTGCATGCGTGAAAACAACAAGCGGAAAACAGGAAAATTGTGCGGTCGGAAAAACAAAGGGATCAGAAAAACGATGGGTTCTCGGGCGACGTACTGTGGATCAAAGTAACTGGCCACCGGATACAGGGGACTTCCCGAATTCACCGATTGGTGTTGTGGCCTGCGGAATGCGTACGTGCAGACGAAATTCCGAATGATGTGTTGTCGTCGCGTGTCCCTGCATTAGTTAACCGCGTAAACGGTTTGTGGACGGCCAAAAGCTCCACGAACGCATCGAGAACGTTCCGAAGAACGAGAAAAGGTGGCATCCTCAGCATCAGCATCCTCCACGTTAGAGTTGCCAACGCGAAACGGGACACGTCAACAAACGGCGCTCGGCGGCCGCCTTGGCGGTAGGGACCGGGTAAAGTTCAGAGGTGTCTCCCGTGGCCGGTCGCGACCCGAGCAGATTAAGGAAGTGGTCGAATCGGTGAAAGTTGCTCCGCCGGTTGCGGCACCCAAAACTACGGATTTGCGGAACAATCGGCTGCGTGTTGTGCATCGATCTTCGATTTTGGACCGAGCACTGACGTGGGGGGGGGGGGTCGTGCCGTGCCACGATCACGAAGCACTCCACTCCTCCCTTCTTTCGCCCGGTCTGGCCACAACAAGCTGCACAGCGAACCAGTCCAGCAACACACCAACACACACCGCGCCCAGTCTGGGGGCCACCGCGAGATACGCATTCCCCTCACAAAAGCGAGACAAACGAGCGTGCCAGAGCCGGGTGCGAGCGAGAGAGCGAAAGTGAGAGGGAGGACCGCATTCGTTGGGCACGATCCCACCACCACGGACACGACCGGTGGGCGCCAACAATAAACCTCTGTGGCCCACCGAGCGCACGGTTCAGTCTTCAGCGTTTCGTTTCCGCGGAAACAACAACAGCACCACCAGTTCTCCACCGGAGCTCCAGCCCCCGCTCTTCCGTCGGCCACCGAAAGCGTGCCTGTGTGTGCGCGTAGTCTGGTTTCCGCGTGCGTGACCCCCCAGTGCCCGTTCGTGCGTTCGTCGGGTGTTTCGTGCCTGTGCTCCGTTGCTGTGTTTTGTTGTGAGTCTCGAAGGAAGCGCGAAGTTCGTGCACGGAGGAAAGGAAAATGTGTGGCATCTTTGCGTACCTCAACTTCCTCACGCCCAAGTCGCGGCGCGAGGTGCTGGAGCTGTTGCTGAACGGCCTGAAGCGGCTTGAGTACCGTGGCTACGATTCGGCGGGTGTGGCCGTCGACGGGATGACGCCGGACGCCGGCATCCTGATGTTCAAGCGCACCGGCAAGGTGAAGGTGCTGGAGGAAGCGATCCACGCGGCGGCCCGGGAGACGGAGTTCGGCGAGGCGTGCGCCACGCACGTCGGGATCGCGCACACCCGCTGGGCGACGCACGGGGCCCCGAGCGAGCTCAACTCGCACCCGCAGCGCAGCGACGACGGGAACGCGTTCGTCGTGGTGCACAACGGCATCGTCACCAACTATAAGGACATCAAGAAGTTCCTCGAGCTGCGCGGGTACGCGTTCGAGTCCGACACCGACACGGAAGCGATCGCCAAGCTGGTGCACCACCTGTGGAAGCAGCACCCGAACTACTCGTTCCGCGAGCTGGTCGAGCAGGTGATCCAGCAGCTGGAGGGCGCGTTCGCGCTCGCCTTCAAGTCGAAACACTTCCCGGGCGAGTGCGTGGTGACGCGCCGCGGCTCCCCGCTGCTGGTGGGCATCAAGGCGAAGACGAGCCTCGCCACCAACCACGTGCCGATCCTGTACGGGAAGGGCCCCCGGCACGGCTCGGTCGGAAACGTGCAGGTGGAGCCGCCGACTCCGGACAACACGGCCGACTTCATCAACCCGGGCGAGGAGGTGGAGTACTTTTTCGCGTCGGACGCGTCGGCCGTGATCGAGCACACGAACCGGGTCATCTACCTGGAGGACGACGACGTGGCGGCGGTGAAGGACGGGGCGCTCGGCATCCACCGGCTGAAGAAGAGCCTGGACGATCCGCACGCGCGCGAGATCACCACGCTCAAGATGGAGATCCAGCAGATCATGAAGGGCAACTATCGGTACTTTATGCAGAAGGAAATCTTCGAGCAGCCGGAATCGGTGGTCAACACGATGCGCGGCCGGGTGAACTTCGAGAGCAAGAAGGTGACGCTCGGGGGCATCAAGGACTACATTCCGGAGATCAAGCGCTGCCGGCGGCTGATGCTGATCGCGTGCGGCACCTCGTACCACAGTGCCGTGGCGACGCGCCAGCTGCTCGAGGAGCTGACGGAGCTCCCGGTGATGGTGGAGCTGGCGTCGGACTTCCTCGACCGGAACACGCCCATCTACCGGGACGACGTGTGCTTCTTTATCTCGCAGTCGGGCGAAACGGCCGACACGCTGATGGCGCTGCGGTACTGCAAGCAGCGCGGGGCCCTGATCGTCGGCATCACCAACACGGTCGGCAGCTCGATCTGCCGCGAGTCGCACTGCGGGGTGCACGTGAACGCGGGCCCCGAGATCGGTGTCGCGTCGACCAAGGCGTACACCTCGCAGTTCATTTCGCTCGTCATGTTTGCGCTGGTCATGAGCGAGGATCGGCTTTCGCTCCAGTCGCGCCGCCTCGAGATCATCGAGGGGCTCGGCATGCTCGATACGCACATCAAGCAGGTGCTCCAGCTCGACCAGAAGGTGCTGGAGATTGCGCAGGATCTGTACCAGCAGAAGTCGCTGCTGATCATGGGCCGCGGCTACAACTTTGCCACCTGCATGGAGGGTGCGCTGAAGGTGAAGGAACTGACGTACATGCACAGCGAGGGCATCATGGCGGGCGAGCTGAAACACGGACCGCTGGCCCTCGTCGACGACACGATGCCGATCGTGATGATCATCATGCGCGACCCGGTGCACCAGAAGTGCATGAACGCGCTCCAGCAGGTGACGGCGCGCGAGGGCCGCCCGATCATCATCTGCGAGGAGGGCGACCAGGAGACGAACGCGTTCGCGTCGAAGGCGCTCGAGATTCCGCGCACCGTCGACTGTCTGCAGGGCGTACTGACCGTCATCCCGATGCAGCTGCTCTCCTACCACATCGCGGTGCTCCGTGGCTGCAACGTCGACTGTCCGCGGAATCTCGCCAAATCCGTCACGGTCGAGTAGAGGAGTCGAGTCGCAGGGGACCTTTGTTAAGTTTTATCCCTTCCCCCGGACGCTTGGCCCACCAATTCGAGGCCAATCACTAACCCTTTTATCCGCGCGATCCCGCTTTTCGAACGAAACGCTGTCGCTTTCCCTGCCTGCCGACGAGCGAGATAAAAGCTTCCATTTCTTTTTATCTCATTAGATGTTTACTTAATGGAGTTGAGAATGTAATCAAAAGCGAACATGTTCGAACTTTTCGAACCGGTTGCCGAAAGGCAAGCAAAGTGCCGAGGATCGAGAGACCATGGCGCAGATCCAGGATGCGAACGCGGCTACATCACTTGAAAGATCGCTAAGTTAGTTCTAGGCTATTGCTTATATTGTACCCGATTTTTGCTTTTACTTCCGCCGGTCCGAGGGTTGGTCCACTTGTATGAACCAGAGCTGTGCAATAGAGGGAGGGTCCATTCAGTGTTTCGGGACGGTGAGACGGTCGTCATCTGTGAAGCGTCACCGCATATTGTTGTCAGCATTGTCCACGTCCGCAAAAGTGCCGTCAGCAGCCAAGGTGTAAAATTTGCACCAATGTGCCCGTGTGTGTTTGTGTGTAGGTCCGAAGATTGGTCCGATCCCAATCGACGTTGTTAAGCGGCACCACCACCACCGCCGCGCTGCATCACCAGTCATTGTCGTTCGCCGTCGTTATCACCACTATCATCACTCTCCGCATCGTCATCAGCGTGTTCATTATCATCGCACACATACACGCGCCGCACACAGGGCTCAGCATACGCAATCGGTCAAAATATTGTTTCGCGGACGCTTCTAAAACCGCGACCGATCAATCGATCTACACGAAGTGGGGCCGATCGTTTGTTACATTTAGATGATTTCTTTGCTCTCGTAGTCTGCTGCTGTTTCGGTAGGATACTTTGCGATCGGTTTTCGGTAAACGGTAATGATCACCACTAAATTTAAGCCAAAAATTGTACAACAAAAAAAAACCTAAAAGAAACCGGCGCACGTGGCGCTGCTGTTTGGGCACGAGTGAATGTGGTAACGATGCTGGACGCCGCTCCCGTGTAAGAGGAGCTTGCAGTCGCGATCGCGTGCCGATCGCGTTAAGCAGCATATTTCGCGGGCCACAACGGGCTGAAGCCCGGAAGAAATTATATCTGTATATGTGAATAAAGTATTAGTGCTTTCTTTTTATTGATAACAAAACACGACTACCAATCCGGTTTCTCTCTCTCTCTCTCTTTCTCTCTAGAGCGATCGGATGCAGGTGCAACTGAAGATGCATTTTATTGGCGAAAGAAAATTTCCATTAGTGCATACCGCCGCCTGTGATGACCGGCGGCGGTCCGTTATTACCTCACCCGAACACACGATTTCTCAGATTACGGAACTACGGCTCTGACACAACGAGACGCGCGGTGATGCAGATGAACTTTCTCTACCACCGCACACCGTGGTCCTCGGTTATGGAGCTCTTTTTGTGGGGTCCCGATTCGAAGCAGGAACCGAAAGAAAATTGGCCCCGATTTTTCATGCTTCTGCTTTGAACTTTTACTTTTTAAAGCACGTCGGCCACATTATTTGGCCACCCGTTCAAGGCCACCTTGGTTAACGGTGGCTCGGACTCGACGACGATTTTCGAAGCGATTCAATATTGCTTCTTACAAAACCAAAATTATTTTAAAACGGCCGTCACCACGGGAACACGCCACGCCAATCTTAAGCTGTTGCATTGAACGGCCACTGCACTTCCTTCCAGTCGGCGCGTGGAAGCTTTCTCTCCGTGTTCTCGTATGCCGCGCAATGGTGACCACGCAATCGGGGGGACGGGCGGGCCTAACGGATAACGGTTTAAAATCGCCCGTTGGGGTTTTTTCCCCCTCCGGCCGCAGGCCTATAACAAGTTCCAGTCACGTACCGACTTGTGTGGGTCTCCACCACTGGGGATGGTGTGCGTGATCGGCGATCGTGGGCGATAATTTCCTGGCCATAATATACCCAACTCCCCGGCCAGAAGGAACAGAACAGAAAATACAATGAACAAATTTTCGATGGCCAATGGTCATGACGGGGAGGCAGCGGCATTTGGTCATCAAATGGCTGACGACAATCGATTAGATTCCGCCGGTTCTAATCTTGTGTCCTCTCGCTGACGATGGGCTGATAATGATGTATTTTTGGTTCCCGAGTTCCAGTTACCGCTGCTTCGTTGGTTCTGGGGGGTTTATGATCATTGCCCCACGGCGGCACCTTTCCGGTGTCATAAACCTTTCGGGGGCTCATAAACAATAATGGTTGTGCTAGTGTTCCGCGGGTTTCGTTTGTGAACTCGCGGATCACGTCCGGTCAGGTGCTACCGGTTGGCTTACGGGGATCCAAACCGATCACTGTTTTACAATGCCATCGAGCCATTTGTGCTCAATTTGCTATGCACGCGAGCAAACAGTTTTACGGCGGAGCGATCGGAAGCTGCGCAATCGTCACTAAATAGGGATCATCGCAGTGCCTCGCAAATTAGTTCATGCAAATGGCCCACACGACATAACAGAAAATAACGCTCTCGAAACTCTAGTGGAATACGAATCGGATCCAAACCAGCGACCGATCACACTCTGCAACGTGGCACCGCGCCCAGGAGTGGACCAGCTTTTCGTTCCACAGAACGGAAGGTAACCCGCTGGTTCTATGTGGCGCTGTGCAGAATTTCGACAGATCGTACCCCTCCTCGGGCGCTCGGATCGGACCACCAAACCTGTTCCTGTGCCCGTCTGGGCTCGGGTGTGCCAAGACAGGTTTCGATTTCGATGGCCTCCGATGGCGTGCGATGTTTGAGTGCGAGAACCAACAGCAACGGTTCGTGAGATTATAATTTCAGTTCACCGACTGGCTGAGGACTCGCGCCATATAGTGGCATCAGGTGCCCCGGTCGGTCTCCAGTCGTTGTGCCTGTCACCACTTTTCACTTTTATCTCGTTAGCCTTGACATTTTTCCTCCTTTCCCTTCCTGGATCGGTGGTGTTGTAGCTCCTCGGTAGCGCGCACATACACGCGTGCCGGCGAACGCCTACTGAGGCTGCCAATAAAAAGTGTGCGCCCGAGTTTGGCGGATCCGTGGGGCTGCCATGTTTGCATTGTTTCCATGGTCCGTTGGACACGACACGCTCCACATCCTGGCGAACGGAGTGCACTTTTGGGCGATCTCGATCGGTGCTAAATGGCACAGTCCTACCTCAAGTATTAGAAGGACCAACAGTTTATGCTGATTCGAATCACTTCTCAAAACACATCATAGTAGACTGGAGTAACCGCAGACTAACGACAGCAATGCAGTGACGACATTTCTGTTGGCCAGGGAAGCTCTAGCTCTTGAGTAAGCTAGATCATCAACCAAAGGCCATGGCAAGCAAGAAATATAGTTTAAGTGGATGTGATAAGAAAAAACCCCACCGTGGACTGACTTCTTTCGGCCTTTTCTTACACCACGTCCCAGTCCGTAGGACCTATGGCCGCCCTGGTCTCAATCTTTCAGCCGTGTTCCGCCAACGGCCAGACGCACAGCCAGAACACAACAGCTCCGTTGCAGGAAGCAAAAGTGAACCGGGGTGAAGGGGGGCCAGAGAGCCACAATTGAAAGGGATTAGCCGAGCCATCGGCGGTGCGCGATCATGCGGAACCAATTTAGAACGTATCACCGGGTTATGGGGGGCCACTTGAGCCGCCACACCGCGCACGGTTATGAAAGACTCGTGGCGAGGCCCTCGAAAATCTGCGCGCTTTCTGCGGCGTGTGAAGTGCGGCGAGATTGCTGCACCACATGTCGTGTCGTGATGGACCCTCTCGACGAAGGGGTTGCGCAGGTCTAAAAGGGCACCGAAGCAAGCTCACTAACAGCTCGAAGGAAGAGTGTTTAATACTCTAGGAAACCGAAAATCGCTCATCGCTCGCAGTCACTGCACTGTCCATTTTCGGCACAACCGGAAGGAGGATGAAATGGTGGGCCAACCGGAGGCAAAGGTTAATGAACCCGCCCAACTCGAAGTCCTGCGCAACTCTGGGCCTACCGCAGATAAGAAGACGAAAACGGGGGTTCCTTTTGCTTCCGAAGCTTTTCGAGCCGTGGCCGTGGGCAGCGTGTAGTTGGGCGGAAAGAGTTTCACGGTTACCTAACCACGATCGGCTGCAACATGAGCGTCCCACCTCTATATGCTCAGCTCAAATAGGTCCCGAACACCGGGCCGCGAACGAGACACCGGGTTGCAGCATTCAAATGGCAAGATTGACACGATAAACCCGAGTCGAATGTTTCGAAAATGGCGTGATCTTCGGCAGGTCTCTTTCTATTGCTCCGCAAGTGCGCAACAGAAACCTTATAGGTTGGGCCCCGATTCACGACGTCCCAGGAGGTTGCACAGACTAGATTGGGATATTCTCCGATGGGGCCAGGAGTACTTGTCGTGGCTTTCCCTTTCACTGTTGCCATCGACGAAGGTAAGGAGTCAGCCACCCTGCCCGTCTGGGGCCGAAATGCTAGATGAAAGGTTTGGCAACCGGGTCTATAGAGTGCATGTAACGAAGAAACGAATGCATCTCGTCGAGTTACGGTTCGATCATCGTGCGGAGCTAAAATGAACAATAATTGAATGCGCTGCTTTTTTGCGCCAGGTCAATGAACCCAGCCCGGTTCCAGGAGGTCCAAAATGACGTAAGTACACCGTTTCCGGCCGAATCTTGCGGTCGGACACCCAAGTTACCCAAGTGCATCTCTTCGACAATGAAAACGACAGGTGTGGAAGGAGGAAGCGATGTTTCGGAGGTGTTCAGATTGGCTCGGTGGTGATTCCCCCGTGCGGGATCATCGGATTCACACGTTCCAGTGGCGGCCCGGAAGCCTCCTTACGCGGATCTTATCGATGGTCTGGTATCTGTTACAGAAGACCGGTACGAAAACCGGTCGTACGGACGCCATAACGCATCACCACCCGGTGGTCACTCAAGATACGTCCGGGTTGCGACGATGTCTATCGGGTCTGCTTATCGATCGATCGCTGGTCAACAGGATTCCCCCATTTGCGGCAAGTCCGGTTTCGCTGATGACCGATAGCCCTTGCTGGAGTGCATTTTGCAGTTTAGTTCCTTCTTTTTTGCGGGGCACAGTGTTCCCATCGAATGAGGGCATCAGTGTCACGTCGGCCAGCCATACGGAGGCGTGACTTATTCTGTCCGTTATGTACGTTTGACTGGGTGTTAATATTGGTGTCTTGGTTCTCTCGTTTTAGGTGAGTTTACATTGCCACGCAACAATCGATACAGTCAGGGTAAGTTCTGTGCCGTTTTTTTTTATTGAAAACTCATTCGCGATCGCGAGACAGTATCGTTTGCTGTGCTGTGAAACGAAGTGTTTGACCTTGAACACCTCCTCTAAACAGGCTTGCCAAACAAGTTGGACGATGGTAGGACGATGCTTTCGCTCGGCAGGGGGCTCACTCTCCTTATCAGTCCACCACCACCTGCAGGAGA
The DNA here is from genome assembly GCF_943735745.2 of Anopheles bellator. Lineage (NCBI taxonomy): Eukaryota > Metazoa > Arthropoda > Insecta > Diptera > Culicidae > Anopheles > Anopheles bellator. The sequence goes on along the minus strand of NC_071285.1, from coordinate 5,233,488 downwards.
ATCGGTGTCTCACCGACCCCTTTTCACAACTTCTGGCACGTTTGATCGTGGCACAATGTGGTGGGGGGACCTGGGGAACAATCAGGCACGTTTGATCGTGGACGTCACTGGCAGGGCACACATGGAGTAGCTTCCAGACGGATCGAAACAATCTCCAGCATTCTCAGAGTGCCTAATAGATAATGCTATAATATCTAAAACCGTAACAAACAGGTCTGGGCAAGAGCGACCACGACCCGGTGCCAAAACAAGTTTTGTCTACGCCGTGTCCCAAATTTTTGCTGCAGCATCAGCCGCCTGGTAGTGTCGATCGCGTTTTCGATCGACTTGCTGTATTATGCAATCACCACCGATCATCAAGTGAGTGCTGAAGGTGACAAGAGTACCGTTTTTATTGCACTCGACCAGGCAGGACAATTTTGTACGGAAGCAATTATTGGGATAGAAATTTACAGCTGCCAGGTGGACGAAAGGCGCTGCGTGGGCTTAGATTTTGGCATATTTTTGGCTAAAAATAGAAAACAGGTTGCAGTCCTCGCCCTGTCTCCCAAGATCGACCGGGGCTCGGCATGGTCCGTGTAGGTGGGAGGGATGTTGCATAAATGCAAACGGCCATGGTTTCGGAGTCGAAATGTGAAGCAAGCGAGAGAGGGGAACAACAAAACTTCCACGACGACAAACGGTCCGCCGCCGCGCCGCATATAGAGGCTGGCGGTTGTGTAACCACTAGGCTAGGCTGGAGAGGAAGAAAATCAGGATCACCTGGGCTGCAGCCGTGGGTGGTGATCAATACCGTACGATACAAGATCGCGCACTCCCGGTTTTTTTTATTTCATGCTGCTCGAGACCAACGACCAACTGTTGAGAGCGTGTCTTTGGGAAATGGAACCTAGTCTGCGCAGGACAACGGTAATTTACGGGGCATGCCGGGTGACTTTAGGGAAGCGATGAGGAATTATATTGCAAGCAGTGAAAAAAAAAATCCCCGACCAATGCGGGAGGGCTCCAAGGGGTCGTTCGTTTGTTTATGATTCTACTTTATGAAACGTAAAGCTTACTTTATTCAGTGGCCTGATTAGAATTAAAATTATAATTATCCACGTAATCCCAACTGTTGCCTCGCAAAAATCGGCTACCTTATTATTCATTTAATTGACGCCATTGTCTTTTTTGCAGCTTCTTGTGCGGTGTATTTATAGCCATAGATAAACCGGGTGAGTAATAAAATCCTAATGGTGCATTAAACAAAGCCCCAGTAACGGCGGAATTGATAAGGCGGGAGGCGCTTTGTTGTTCCAGCGTGGTTTTGATTACACTGTCGGCACACAGTTGTAAGTTTCGACGTGCGCTGTGTCAATTTTACCTTCATTTTCCGCAAATCGCATTTATTAAGTTGGGTCTAGCAAGAAAAGTTAATAATTCGATGATTTTCTAAGAAATTGGTACAGTTTTCGTATTTCCGCATACGCGTGCGTTTTTGCCATTGAATAGCCCCCCTCTGCAGGGCGGAGCGTCGAGCGGAGCTTTCGTCTTCCATGTGTGCGTGAGATGAGCTTTTGTTGTTTACGTTCGAACAGCTGTCAGTTGCTTAAGTATCTCATGGAACAATAACGGAACACGAAAAACGAACGGTTGCCTCACAGTGGTTTCAACACTGTCCTATGCACAAATCTATTCTCTATCTTTTTTCAATTGTAGAACGTTTGGCCGAGCCCAGTCTTTGTCCTCAAGTGTCCTCATGGTCCATCGCTCGCCGGCCGTGGGGCAAGGCAAGGAAGTTCAGCTGTCGGCCGGCGATTCGGCTCACTTCTGCCTGCAGCAGCTCGTGTAGCGTGACACCGTCGTGCCGATAAAGCCAGTACCCGCTGTCGCTGTTAACCGTACCCTTGTTCGGGACGAAATCGTAGCGCTTTGGACCGCTGGTCGGTGAACTGAGCCAGATCTGTCGGTTCGGTGACTGTCGGTTGATAACGTACGTTCCGTGCGGCTGTCCAAAGTTCACAGTCAGCACACCATCCTGCGGACGATGCAAAAAGATCATTAGTAAAGAAGAGCGTCGAATGAACCGTTCGAATACCGACACTGTAGGTTACATCCGCCTGGTTGAGCGAAGTGGTTTCCTCGACCATCTCCTCGAAATAATCGCACAGCGATTCCAGAGTATCCGAGCAGACCGCTTCAAAGGTGGCCGAGTTGATCGGAGAGGTCGGGATGGAATCGCTGGGATTCTTCGAACTGAGCCACCGCCAACCGGCAATGCATTGATCTGTCCACCTGGTGTTGGGGGTTAATTGTTGCGACGGACGATTGGTGCACAATCTCTGGGACGGCACTGGACGACGAATGAGATGCATCGTTCTGCTACCGGAAGCACCGATCCGAACGCTCGTCCTGCTCGGAATTCGCCGTAGAATGGTGATCGGATGTATCATAACAAAGGTTTACTTCTGTTCCGGGACTGTTTACAAAATAGATCTTTGCGTCACATAAATTTTAAGCTCCAATTGACAGCAGCTGTCAGTTTGAAGCCGTCTGTTTACTTTTTACTCCGCTGTTCGGGGGTAATACATTTTTCGCAATTTCAGTTGAAGAGTGGCGATCGTTCGAGCAAATTGTCCTTTCCCGAAGCAAACCACGGAACAATGAAGCTAGAACGGGATGAAATTCTGATTCTGTTCGACGTGGACGGCACCCTGACCGAGCCACGGGCCGCGATTGAGGAGAAAATGAAAGATTTCCTGTACCGTGACGTGTTGCCGCGGGCCACACTCGGGGTGGTCGGTGGTTCCGATTTGGAGAAAATGCGCGAACAGCTTAACGGGTCGGAGTTTCTCACCAAGTTCGACTACGTGTTCCCGGAGAACGGGCTGGTGCAGTACGAAGCCGGCCAGGAAGTGGGCAAAGCGTCGATCGTCCAGCATCTCGGCGAGGACGTTCTGAAGCGATTCATCAACTACTGCCTCCGGTATATCGCCGATCTGGACATACCGATCAAACGGGGCACGTTCATCGAATTCCGCAACGGGCTGATCAACGTGAGTCCGATAGGACGGAATTGCTCGGTGGCGGAGCGCAAAGAATTTTACGCGTACGACGAAGTGCACCGTATACGGCAGACGATGATAGAGCGATTGCAGGCCGAGTTTCCCGCAGTGGACCTTACCTACTCCATCGGGGGGCAGATCAGCTTCGACGTGTTCCCGGCCGGGTGGGACAAAACCTTTTGCTTGCGTCACGTATTCAAGCGAAAGAACGCGTTCCGGGAGATTCATTTCTTCGGCGATAAAACCGACCCGGGAGGCAACGATTACGAGATCTATAGTCACCCGCAGACCGTCGGCCATCGTGTCACGTCACCGGACGACACCATGGCTCAGTTGGTGGAGCTTTTGGAGCTGCAACAATGAACGGAAACAACGGCACTGATCGGCACGCGACGGGAAATAGGGTTGGAATGTTGTCAATCCCCCTGCCTTTATTCGTAACG